>NC_081181.1:202224211-202334377 GCF_029867415.1 Vicia villosa
CTCAATATTATTTTTTTTTACAGATTATTAATACTTTAAGCAGTGGTAAAAGGCCACAATTAAGACAACACAATTGGTAACATAAGTTTTCTACTGCACCCATTTTTTTCTAGAAATTATATCTTAGTTTTGTTGAAAAAAATATATTTTTAACCTCTTGCTTTTGTTACTGTGTTTTTATTTCTTAATAACACTTATATGTATTTTGTGAGTTTAAAAGCATAATAAAATGTGTAAATGTAATCTAAATTTTTCTACCTATAACTATGTATAAAGAGGACAGAGGAATTTGGGCTGACCTATTTTTATTATCATTTTACCCTATAAAATACAATTAATTAATTTTAAGAAATACAATGCTTATAAATTGGTGCAGTTTTTTTAAAGAAAATTGGTTTATCTATAACTATCAAAGTTAGTTTTTCCAACTTTCTTATATAATACTTTGAAAGTGTAACCGCATGACATACCAAATATATTGCATCATATAAACAATTATGATGATTAGTGGATACTATTATGTACAAACACAAATTTACTTTAAGGCTACTTTATAGCCATCATTATTATATTTTTAAAATTTAATTTATACTACGTCACTCTTTTAAAATTTGATTTTAGAATATTAGCTACTTTATAGCTATTATGAGCTTCACAGAATTTCATTTTCAAATTTATTTCATCCTTTCCTTATAATTATTCTTTCTCTAGACTTATATAGTATTTAGCACTTCATGCCTTTCATAGTTTATAATTTATAATATCTATCTTATTAAAAGCTAACTAGACACAATTTTAGATCTTTATAAGTTCCAACATGTATTCATTAATTTTAATAAGTTAAATCATCATAGAAAATTTGTAAGCCAACTCAATCACGAATTTTATATATATATATATATATATATATATATATATATATATATATATATATATATATATATATATATATATATATATATATATATATATATATATATATATATATATATATTACCAATGCTAGGTTTTTAGCAATTACAGTACAAAAAGTATGTCCATTTTATAGAATGAAATGGAAAAATCATGTATCATGACTAACCCACTTTGGATCCTGTCCTTCATTTTTCTCTCATTCCCTCTCCATCCCCTCTATCTCTCTCTTAATTTTATTCTCTCTCTTGATTATATTTTGTTTTTTAATGATGAGTGAGAGTAAGATTAAGAGAGAGATAGAGAGGATGGAGAGGGAAGGAGAGGATCTAAATCCTGACTAACCTATCAAGTCTATAGTTTTACAATGTCATAGCTCTATCTTACTTCAACTTTCAACTACTTTTTGCCGCTGCTACAATGAAGATGGCTATCAAAGTTTTGACTCTATGTTGTACTTTTTTTTATATTAATCCTTCATAATATATTTACTTGTGTAAGGTGAGGCTATATACTTTTCTCTTATAATATGATGATGGTTAATATATTTAATAACATTAAATATTAGAATTAATATATAAATTGAATTAATATAGTCTTTAAATAACAAAAACATAAAATTACTCAATTAATTTTAAACATCAAATTGTTTATCACATCTTATAATAAAACATACACTAATGTCAAAATAATAATTGAATGTATAATTAATATAATATGGTTTGGTGCATGTGAGATACAAAAGCATGGACCCATCCCATCCTATTAACCTGTCCACTATGTACGACTTTTCTAAAAAATGTCGAACACAATGTAGTATTGGAAACTACATTTGTTAACTGACGGTCCGAGACTATCTAACTATTTAAAAAACTTAATTCTATTATATACATATCATTTTGGAAAATATGTTTTTTGATTTAAATATTTTTGATCTAAAAATGGTATAAAGAAAAAATATATTATTATGTAAATATTTTTATATACGAAAATTTACTATTGATCTAGATATTTTTGTAAACGATGCCTAAACAAAAAAAAAAGTTGTATACGGAAAAAATCTATTATGTAGCTGGATATTTTTATATACAAAAAATGGTTTTTATAATCTAAATATTATTTTTTCACGGGTACCAGATATTTTTCTATTAACAAATATACATCTGAAACAAATGCACGTCCCGTACCAGAACCTGTGCATCAAAATATTTTTTATTTATATATTCAATTATTATTTTTTCACGGATACTAGATATTTTTTTTATTAAAAATATACATCTGAAACAAATGCGCGTCCCGTGCCAGAATCCGTGCAAACACACGAGTTTGGTACTAGTTTTGAAAAAAAATGAACATATAATTTTTTTTATTTGCAAATTAAAAACACAAACTTATGTCATCTTTTATCTTGTGAAACTTTTTTCTCATTGTGAGGTTAGGTGACAAAAAGGGTCACTCTACCGAGCAAAGTGTTATATATATATATATATATATATATATATATATATATATATATATATATATATATATATATATATATATATATATATATATATATATATATATATATATATATATATATATATATTAAACATATTAAAATTTGTTCTGTTCTGTTTAATTTTCTTGTGGAATTTTGCAAATGTATATATTAATATAAACTTGTAAATTTTAAAAATATAATATACGTGAATCTGTCCTACTCTATTTTTTTGGACAAGACATACCAAAAATTAAGATTTGCATCATCAATTATACTGATCATTTAAGTTTTTATTTTTATTTTTGTGGAACGGATTTAAATCGAACATATATATGCCCGTTTGCAATGTCACTTACTAGTCAAGTGGGTTTTGCGATTATAACATATATATATATATATATATATATAAAAAATTTATTTTAAAATAATTAAATACATTAAATAATTGAATGTTTGATATATTATATTTAGTAAGACTCTAAGTTTCTATGATGTTTACTAAAGTGAACTCTCTTATTTTAAAATTTAGTTAGATATGTAGGCTGTAGCAATCACTCGATTCAATATTGATATTATTTTTTAATAATAATTTATTTTAAAATATATTTAATTTTTGAATAAATTTTGACTAGGGTAATTGATATTAAAAAAGATTAAAAATAAAAAAATTCCTAATATAAAATAAAAACTTCTATTTTATACTTCTTCCATTATAAATCAACTAATTTATTTATAAAAAACTGCATAAAAAAGATTAATCCATTAAGAAGATAGTTAGTATTATTCTGTCAGTGTCATATTCAACTAAATGAGATGATTTTGGACTGAGGAAGTATTTGTGGTCGATATTAATCCTATGATGATAAGTTTTCCACATTTTGAGGCTTCACCATCCAGTGGCAGAGGGGGCTGCGGAAGGCCATGGCCGCCCCTTTTATATATTTTTTTCTTTTTTAATTCATAGAATGGAAGGCATGTATGTTGGATACTTGAACCTTAATTAGAAAACAATTCAATATTATAATATAAATAGTTGAATATTATAATAAGTAAGTGGAAATGCAGTATGTAGGACGTAAAGTTACATAATAATATAGTTCAATCATTTCAGTAAGTATACAATTAAAAAAAATAGGCAAATAACTTCTTATTGGTAGAGACCTTACATCAAATTTTTTAATTAAAATAATTTTAACCTCAAGTTAAAATACGAGTTTTTTAAATTTCAATTCTATAATTAAAATACACAAAAGTATTATTATAATATAGTACTAAATATTTGTACAACATTCGAATAAACGAAAAACCATTTAATATTGAAATTTGGACATTTCTTTGATTTACCAATGATCAAGTATCAATAGAATATTATTTTAGAGTTAAAATTATAAGAGTTTAATAACATATTTAGTAACAAAATAATAAAAAATTTAAGTATTTTTTGTATTTCTATTTCTTAAGGATAAACATCATTAAAACTAGTTTATAAAGTGTATGCTAGTTATAAAATATTAATTTATCAGATTAATTATTATGTACTGTCAATTGTAAAGTTCTTTATACAGGCATCTCAATCATTCATAAAAATTATTTTATAAATAATTAAAATAGAAGTTAAATTATAATACCCATTTAACGATTACGATTCACTGACGGTGTATAATTACTTTACACAGTGCATACCAATTAAATTTTTTATTAATAAATTTTAGTAATCAATTGAAGAATGATTTTATAATTTCAACTTCAATATTTTTTATTTGATTCTCGTCGGGCCAAACATTCAATTTGAATAATTTATTAATTATTTAAAAAATTTGTTCTTTAGTTTCAATTTGGCATATTAAAATTTAAATTTTGATTGATAAATTATTCCATTTCATAATGACTTTATTCTTTTATGTTTAATGACAAAAAAATGCATTCCTTAAAGATTAATAAGTGGGAATTCACATATTTAAATTTGCATATCTAAAATTTAATATCTATTATTAATTTAGTTCGTTTAACATGACACTCATTTACCTTCTACAACCACGAATAAATTTTTTTCTTTAAAAAAATTATCAAATGAAATAGAGAAACAATATGAAAAATTGTTTTTCTAATATATATCATCACATTTTTTTAAAGAGAAAAATTAATGTCAAAATTAATTTAAAGTTGATTTTAAGTCACATAGTTTATATTTATGATAACTTAAATATTTAGTATATATTATGACTTGGATAATTATTTATAACTTTTAATTTATTTTATCGCCATCTCAAATTTTGAGAATTTTTTTACCCACCTCCCTATGGGGGTCACCCCAGCGAAAACCCCATTTTACCCCGCTTTGGAAGTGCATTTCCGAAATATTTTTTTTTCTAAATTTTTCCAGACTTTGGAAGAGCATTTCCGAAAAAATCTCAAAAATTGGGATTTTGACTAATTCGGAGATGCATCTCCGAAACAACAAAAAAAAATCTAAAAAAATCTCAAAAATTAATTTTAGGATATTAATTAATTCACATATCGTAAATTTGATATAATTTATGAGTAATGAATAATAATAATTATATATTTTGATATAATTTATGAGTTATGAATAATAGTTATTATATATTTCTATCCTGATTCATATTTTAAAATTTAAAATAATTTTAATTAAAAAAATTAAAATAATTTCACTTACAAAATAAGTTATAATTTTTTATTTATATATTTATAATAATTGTTATATATTTATTAAAAAAAATTAAAAAAATGAGTGTTTTAATTTATATATTTATATAATAATTATAATAATTATTATATATTTATATATTTATATAATAATTATAAAAATTAATAAAATGAGTGTTTTAATTTATAATAATTATTATATATTTATATAATAATTATTATATATTTATATATTATATATTTATATATTTCACTTACAAAATTAATAATTATGATTATATATTTATATATTTCTATTCTGATTCATAATTAAAAATGAGTTATAATTTTTTATTTAGTTTAAAAAAATTAAAAAAGATTTTGCCTTAATTTTATTTAATAAATAAATTTTATATTTAATTTTATATAATTCAAAATTTACTTATGAAATTAAGATGTTTTTGATTTATATAAGTTAGTAAAATAATTTTTAACTTTAAAATTGTTTAGGAAATTTTGATTTACCTTGATTTTATTGATTCACCTTTATTTTATTGATTCACTTTTATTTTATACCTATTAATTGTATTGATTCACCTTGATTTTAATTTTTTAATAATTATTGAATTCATTCGGAATTGATTTTAATTTTTTAATAATTATTGAATTCATTCGGAAGTGTATATCTGAAACATTCCAAGACCTATTTGGTCTTGGAATATTTCGGATATGCATCTCCGAAAACACCCCCTCTCCAAAAAAGAGGTGTTTTTGGAAATGCATCTCCGAAAACTCAAAAAAGGGGTGTTTTCGGAAATGCATCTTCGAAAACACCTTTATTTTCGTGTTTTCGGAAGTGCATTTCCGAAAACACCTTTTTTTTTCAATAAAAGTACGTTTTCGAAAATGTATTTTCGAAACAAGGGGTATTTTGGTAAATTCTCCAGAGGTGACTAAGAAGGTTAGGAGGTGGGTAAAGAAATTTTCCAAATTTTTTGGTTTGTCTGCGTCACTATCACCATCAATGATTCATCAATGATTTAAATAATGTTTTTGTTAAATATTATTTTAAATATTTTATATCTTATAAAAAAATTGAATATTAAATTTTCAAAAAAGTATTTAAGTTAAAAAATATTTTGAATAACTTTTCATAGTAAATATTATTGAGAATTTTTTAAATATTTTTCCTTTTTTTTAAAGGCAAATAATTATTATATATAAATATGAAAAAGTGAGAAGTGTAAGGGGATAATAAAGTACAACGAGACAGTTAAACGACATAAGAAATATAGAAGCGCCCTCTAAAATAAAACAAAAGAATGAAGGTAAAGTTGTAAAATTTCAAATCCACAGAGACCACAATCAAAGCCTGAAAATTTCAAATCCACATAGACCACAATCAAAGCCAGACTAGAACTCAGGACAGAGAATCGTCATCAACTTTCTCATAGAGCAACTTAGAACCACTCCACAAGGAAATTAGATCACACTCTTAAACTGTTATTAGGTTAAACAGCGGATAGTGTTTGCTAGCTAGCTAAAATAAGAATAGGCATGTGTCATACCATGGTACAATTTCAGAGAGAGAGAGAGAGAGAGAGAGAGAGAGAGAGAGAGAGAGAGAGAGAGAGAGAGAGAGAGAGGAGAGGAGAGAGAGAGAGAGGAGAGAGAGAGAGAGAGAGAGAGAGAGGAGAGAGAGAGAGAGAGAGAGAGAGAGAGAGAGACGAGAGAGAGAGAGAGAGAGAGAGAGAGAGAGAGAGAGAGAGAGAGAGAGAGAGAGAGAGAGAGAGAGAGAGAGAGAGAGAGAGACCTATATTTTCCATGTCTTCCTCATGAATAGACACACATGATAAGTTCCCTCTAATCCTGGGCAAACCTCTGAGAAAGAAAAAACCTCAAACAACTAGATTAAGTTTCTCTACAAGACCATTACCCTAGCTAACCACCCAAAAAAAAATCTTATAGTACAAATTAGCCAACACTTTGAAAGTAATAAACAAATGAGAGGCATACTCAATACACTGAACACACAACTCACAAGATAGACCATCACAATAAAGAATAATTCATCTCTTAAGTAATTTCTTTCTATTTGGGAAGGTTGTCAATAAAAGACATTCACTGTCTAGGGGGTCCATGTACACCAAATAGAAATTAGAAGTTAGAAGTTAGAATCCAATGTAGACAACTAGATGGAGTGCTATATGCAAATGCAATAGAGTATACCTCTTTTCCCTCAGAGGCCAACATTAATGATCACATTCCAAAGTAAGGGTATTTCTTGAAGAGTCAAACTTACGTTATCCAACAAATCCTACTCAAAGTCAAAGAAAGGTCTCATCCATTGCAAATTTCAGATCAATAACCCATCGAATCACCTACCAAGCTCACCCACCTTTTCTTTTTTCTAAATAGAAATAAAGAAAAGTCTAAAGAGTAAAATTGTAAGAAAAATATCCTCTACTTATAGATCTTTTCAAAAAAAGTAAGCATTCTAGAATCTATCTTCTACCTCAAACTCAAAGAAAAATTTATTTTTTTCAAATTAAAACAAACACACTCGTAATTAATGATTTAAAAAAATAATTGATTTGATTGAATAAATAATTAATTTAATTTATATTGAAAAATATGATTGATTTATATGATTTAATTAATTATAATTTTAAATATGAATTGAATTAATTATTTCTTATACAATTGTTGTTTTTTTTACTAAGATGTTTCTTACTAGTCAAAGTCCTTTGAGGCTATATATAGGTGTCTTACAACCATAATATATATCAAACACACAAGTGAGTCACATAAGTTTATATCATCATTACTTAAGCCATGGAGAAGAAATCGCTAGCTGCCTTGTCCTTCCTCCTCCTCGTTCTCATTGTTGCACGTAATTAACTCATCAATCTTAGTATATTAATTAATTACTATATACTGCATTTCTTATATTTGTTTATTATTTTAAGTTCACTTAAAATTATTATAGACAACAAGGTTTATGGACATATATCTTTAATTTAGTTGCTATTAAATAAGTCAAATTTATATATCAATTTGATTTATTTCTCTAATTTTATTTTTTACCAATCTTAATATAAAAATGAAAAAGATAAACTACTTTTATGCATCTCATCTTTAAATATTAATGTAATTGTATATGGATGATGCAGAGGAAATAGTGGTGAGTGAAGCAAACGCTTGTGAGAATTTGGCTGGTTCATACAAGGGAGTATGCTTTGGTGGATGTGACAGTTACTGTAAATCACACGGGGCGATTGGCGGAAGGTGCAGGGATGGCTTTCGCTGTTTGTGCATTACAAACTGTTAAATGCTTATAGGAATATTAAATCATGTAATTGTATATGGATGATGCAGAAGAAATAGCGGTGAGTGAAGCAAACACTTGTGAGAATTTGGCTGGAAAATACAAGGGAGTATGCTTCGGTGGATGTGACGGTCACTGTAAAACACAAGAGGGGGCAATTAGCGGAAGGTGCAGGGATGACTTTCGCTGTTGGTGCACTAAAAACTGTTAAATGCCTTTTCTCAACACAAGCACTCATAATATAGTATAAATAAATAAACAACACTGCATCTATGTATTGATGTGTTGTTTCTGAATTATATGTGTACTCAATATCCTGTATAAGTGTTTTTTTTAATAAGCAATTGATTGAAAGCTCGCACTAGGGGTGCAACCCTTACAAAAAGCACAAGGCACTAGAGGTTGCAAGTAACGGATAAGGGAAGTTTAAACCATTCGTAGTAAATTGGTCTAAACTTAGGATATCCACTACATAACCACCTCCAAGAAAGAAACACAATGTTAGAACAAATAACATCAAAACAAAACACCTCCCCCTTAAAGATAATGGCATTCCTCATAAGTCAAATACTCCAAATAGTTGCTAACCAAACAAAATTGATCAAGATTCTACGTTTACTACATTTCACCTTGTCTTGAATGACTTCAAAGCAAAGCATCTCCTCTTCATTAAAATCCTTCGGTATACCGAGCCAAAGAAAGACGTGTTTCCAAATAACTTTCACCTCTTGACAATTGAAAAAAAGGTGGGAAGATGATTCAAGAAAAGAACCACACGTCACACAATCCGGGCAAGAAACGTTAACAACACCTTTTTTCAACAATTGATCTCTAGTTGGAAGCCGATCAATGAAGAATCTCCAAGCAAAGACCTTAATATTTGGCGGGAGTTTAAGATCCCACACCACTTTCAACGAATTAATCACAAGAGAATCCCAAGCTAAAGATTTGGCATTATGAACCGCATGAGAGATGCTTGCAACGGTGAAGTCCTTGTCTTCGTTAAAAGACCAAAAGAAAGAATCGCGGCTTGTCTCGCAAGGAACGAAACCGCGGATGCTGTCACAAAACCGAGGCCAGCTGGGACTGGTTGCTGCCGCGGCTGTGAGGGCAGTTCCGTGGATGGAACCGGCAGCGAACAATGCGTCCAGAACCCACCTATGCGACCCATCAGTCCACTCTAAAATTTCCGCCACCGAGCAATGTTTCATATTTGATAAATCAAATAAATCCGGAAAAACCAAGCAAAGAGGTTGTTCTCCCAACCACCTATTATGCCAAAAAAGGACATCCTTGCCATTCTTGCAACAACATTTGAAACACCCGGAAAAACCGTTGACAATCAAGTCATCCAACAAATTGTTCTTGCACAAATCTCTCCACCAAATGGATTCACCCTTTCTTTGCAACACTCCCCCATTATATTGGATTCTAATTTTAGGACGAAAGTACTTTGCTTTAATAAAACTATTCCAAATATCTTCATCATCATGCATGATTCTCCACTTCCATTTCAAGAGAAGAGCATTATTCATTTCTCTGACATCCCTAATACCCAAACCACCCTTCGCCTTGGGCCTACACACCACATCCCACTTAACCCAATGAATACACCTTTTATCGAGCTTACCGCTCCATAAAAACTCACTTTGAATTTTTCTAATTGCTTTGACAATTTTATTCATATGGAATAAAACGTTAATCAATAATTTCCTTTCAAATATTCTACTCTAGCACTAACTTTCTTGGATCATAGGGTGTCTGTGTGTGGTCTAGTGGTGAAACGCTTGAGTCTTAAGAGTGTACTCCTCTCAAGGTCTCATGTTCAAAATCCGCTAGATACAAATTGCTTATTAAAAAAAAACTTTATCCTTGGTTTGTCTTTTTTTAAATTTACTTTCAGTTGAGAGGGTTTTAGTTTTATGTCCCCTCTCTCTTTTTTTACCTCATCTTTTCTTTTTAATGATATATTACCTTATTAAAAAATTTATATTTTTTGTTTATCATTTACTACGATGTTTCTGTACCAGAAATAAAAAAATCACATATTTGAATTGTTTACCATATGTACTACTACTCTACAAACAACTATTGTCTTCTTTAATTATATATTTTGTTTATCATTTGCTATGATATTTCTGTACCAGAAATGAAAAACTCTCATATTTGGATTCTTTATCATATGTACTACTCAACAAACAACTATTGCCTTCTTGAATTATATATTTTGTTTATCATTTATTACAATATTTCGGTACCAGAAATTGAAAAAAAACTCATATTTGGATTCTTTACCATATGTACTACTCAACAAACAACTATTACCAACTAATAATATGGAACAGTTGGAAATGTGCCCAACGACTATTTTCCAGTTATACACAAGGTAAAATAAAGCTTAAAAATAAAGATATAATAAGGTTACATGTTAATACCCTCCCTTAAACTAGAATGGATGTTAAGAAATCTTAGTTTGCTAATACGGCTGGAAAAGGACCAAAGTGCAGAGACTTGGTAAAAATGTCAGAAGCTTGGTTGGAAGAATCAATAGGCATCAAATGAATGGTGTTGTCTTGAATTTTTCTGCGAACTACATGGAAATCGAGTTCGATGTGTTTTGTACTTTCATGAAAGACGGGGTTGGTGTCAATTTATAGAGTATTTTGGTTGTCACATTAAATGGCGATAGGTTTGGTGAGAAGAATGTTGAAATCATGAAGGAGAAATTTGAGACAAAGGGCCTCACAAGTAGTGTTGGCAAAGGCATTATATTCCGCTTCGGAGGATGATCGTGAAACAATATGTTGCTTCTTTCATTTCCATGAAATGAGGGAGGTGCCCATGAAAAAACAGAAGTCGATGGTGGAACTTCTAGTGATGGGACATGCTCCCCAATTTTAATCAGAAAATCTAGTCATGGTGAGATCTGTCTTGTGCTTGAAGTAGAGGCCTAAGGCAGGAGCACTCTTGATGTAGCGTAGGATTTGTAAAGTTGCTTGCATATGGATATCTGTTGGTGCGGAAGGTTGTTGAATAAGTCTGCAAACAAAAAAAAACTAATATTAGGGCGCAAATGAGGTAAATATATCAACTTACCAATGAGACTCTGGTAGGTAGTATGGTCAAATAGAAGATGGGCATCAACATGGTTTAAGTTATTAAAAGGATCATTAGGTGTTGAGGCAGGCTTAGCTGCCAGAAGTCATGTTTCCTGCAAAAGGTCAAGGCTGTATTTCCTCGGACAGAGAGAAATACCATGTGAATTGCGAGCAACTTCGAAACCTAGAAAATATTTAAGGTGGCCCAAGTCCTAATGCTGAAAGAAGTGTTCAGAACAGTTTTGATATGATTAATATAAACAATGGAATTTCCTGTAAGAACTAAATCGTCAATATAAACAAGAATGGATGTGAATGAATCGTTAGTTTTCTTGGTGAATAGAGAGTAGTAAAATTTAGATTGATAGTAGTCTAATGAGATAAGGGTATGAGTAAGTTTTTGATTCCACTGTCTGCGGGCCTGCTTGAGGTCGTAAATAGATATTTTAAACTTAACAACAATATTTTTATTAGACACATTAAGGCATGAGGGAATTTTCATATAAACTTCTTCTTCCAAATCGCCATTTAAAAAAGATGTGTTAATGTCAAGTTGGTGTAAGAACCAATTTTGACATGAAGCAATGGAAAGAAGAAGTCTTATGGTGGTCATTTTGATAACCGGACTAAAGGTATCCTGATAATCTAAACCCTCAGTTTCACTGAACCCTTTGACGACAAGTCCGAATTTATATCTCTCAATGGTGCCATTGGCTTAGAACTTAAGTTTAAAGATCCAAGTATGATGATTAATGAGAGATTGGAGATCATTATTAATGGCTCCTTGTCAATTAGGGACAAGGATGGCCTGGGAGTAAGATGTTGGTTCAACATGGGAAGAGAGTTTAAGATTAAAAGTCATATGATTACGGGTTAAGTTAGGTTAACTAAGGAAATGAGATATATGGTGTGTAGTTTTACCCGTGTTAGAAGTAGATGAAAGAGGTGTACCTTGTAACATAGCACGGTGGAAGTCTTTTAGGTATTTAAGAGGTTTAGAAACTCTAGTTGTTTTTCTAGATGTTGGTGGGATAGAAGGGGGTAAGGTGGTGAATTCAGGGGCATTAGCTGAATCAGTGTTGGTATTTACCGGAGGTGTAGGTAGGATGAGGGGAAAGAACATTAGTCATTGCTGGTGTTTCAAAGGGTTATAAAGGGTGGGAAATATGTTTGGGGTCCTGAATGTAAGGATGGAAGGTGGGAGAGTAAGTAAGTAAGGTTAGTTATAATGGTAGAGGTTTAGTTTGGTTGTTTTAAGGGAATATTTGTTCTTAAAAATGGTGTCCTGGGGTAAAAACATTTTGCTTACTATTAATATAAAAAAGAAGGTGGCCCTTGGTTCCATGGTTGTTACCAAGATATAGGCATTTTCTAGTTCTACTATCTAGTTTGGTTCTATGTCTCTTAGATCTAGTAGCATAGTCCAAACAACCAAATATTTCCAAAGAATTATAGTCACGCAGAATATTAAATAGTAAAGTGTAATGATTTTCATATTTCAAAAGCCTAGAACGCTTGCGTTTGATAAGAAAAACAACATGAGAAAGAGCACGAGTCCAGAAAGTTTTAGGTAAATGGGATTGGAAAAGAAGGGCATAAGTGACACCTAGAAGGTGTTGGTGCTTTCTTTCCACAATGCCTTTTTTTAGGTGTATCCACACAAGAAGTGTGATGGATAGTGCCCTGAGTTAAATAGAAATTTTTAAGGGTAAACTCGGGGCCATTATCAGACCTCAGTATTTTAACATAAGTTTGAAACTGGTTTTTGACAAAAGTGATAAAATATTTCACGCGCAAAGTAGTTTCATTTTTTTGTTTCATTAAATATATCCAACAAAGACGACTTGAATCATCCACAACAGTTAGAAAATACCGATGACCTTGCATAACAGGGGTGGAGATATGTCCCCAAATATCCATGTGGATAAGGTCAAAGGGTTTAGTAGTAGTAGTGCTATGGGGGAAGGGGAGTCTCATTTGTTTAGCAGACAAGCAAGCATCACAATGAGTAGGGTGTTTTACATAATGAGGAATAGGAACATTTTTATTAATGTGTAACAAAGTATTATTATAAGGTTGGTCCAATCTTTGGTTCCACATATGATAAGTATTTTCAGTAACAGAGTTAATATTAGAAATGTGATTCAAGCTACTGTGTAAAATAAGTGTGATTAACACATAGAGGCCATGAAGAAGCTCAGCTGCATCATTTGACAAGGTAGGTACACGAACGTAAAGGGCGACAATTTTCCAATTCTTGCCAAAGTTTTCGAAGAGACGTGAAGTATTTTGTTATAGCGGAATCACTTGTTTAAGGGTAAAGATTTCCTCTTGAAGTTCAGAAACCCTAAAGATGTCTCCTTGAAGATAGAGATCTTGTAGTTCTTGCCAGATTCCGTGCGTAGTATCCATCCATAAAACACATTCAAGAATTCCAGGATCTATGGAGTTGGTGAGCCATGCCATAACCATTGTGTTGCAACAATCCCAAGCTAAAGTTGTTCGATCGGTAGATGAAAGACGGACTAGGGTTCCATCGAGGAATCCTAATTTATTCTTGGAACAAATCCCCACCTTTAGGGACTGAGATCAAGTATGGAAGTTTTTTTTGTTCATAGTTTTGGAAATGATGGTGATACCTGGATTATAGCTAGGGTGCATGTAGAAAGGATCGAGCATGTCAGTTTGGTATGATCGATTGTTGTTATCAGGTTTCTTTGGTGAAGATTTTGGAGTTTGTTGTGTAGATTCATCGAAATTGGAGTTTGTCATGGAAAAGGAAACAAAAAAGGTTCTAGGGTTTGTGTGAAGAAGATACCAAAAAAGAAGCCAAGAAGAGAGAAAAAAAAGGGAAAGACAAGGAAAGATATGAGAGATCTGGGAAATCTAATCAAAAGAATGAAAACGGAAGGAGTGGGTCACGTGAGGAAAGAGAAAAAAGTAAATCAAAATCACAAGTGAAAGGCAAAGGTAATTATTGAAGGAAGAGAAAGAGGTTATTAGAGCATTAATTCACCGATACCATATTAATCATCTAGCTAAGAAACATTGGAACTAATAAAAGATTGAAGATAAAGTTTTGTATATTCACTTTAGCTTAATTACAAAAAGGCGAATTTCAGTTATATATAGCCTAAGGTATGCTAAAAATCTGGAACATTTGGAAATATGCTCAACGGGTATATTCTAATTATACACAAGGCAAAAGAAAGCTTAAAAAGAAAGCTATAATAAGGTTACAAGTTAATAGGTTTCATAAAATATTATCATAGTTAAATCACGCTTAAATAGGATATTTATTTGTTTTGCAATTGTTAAATTGCGGCTAACCTACACAAAGTCTCTAAATATTTGAGACGACTATAAGAATCATATTTATCGAAACAAGTCTCAATATATATGTTGAACTTAAGATTCATAAATTTGTGAATTACTTACACCATTCCAAAATAAGTATCAAATTTAACAACATTTTTTGTCTCAAAATTATCATTTGTAATTTTTAATGCATTATCTTTTAATTTTTATATTTAATATAATATTATATGTTATACTCTCAATTTATCATTTTCATTTGGCATTTGTGAGATTTGTGAGTTTTTTTTTAAAGTTGTTGATTTATAAATATCAGTAATTTATTTTCATTAATATATTAAACATAAAGAAATGTTGTTGCAAATGAATAAACTATGAACAAATAATTCACATGTATGATAATTAGAATACGCTAATGGTTAGTAAAAATATTTTGAAAAAATTATTATTCTCTTTTTCATATTTTTCAATTTATATGAAACTTTTTAATGTGATACTTATTTTAAGAGAGGTTGGAGTAATAATTTTGAAAATATTCTTTAGGAAGAAAAAATTAATACTCCTCCCTTAAATCTTTAGGAAGAAAAATTACTCTTCCCTTAAAACATTAACACAATTTTTTTTAACTACAATGATTGTTAATCAAATTTTTTAATGCTATATAAGCAAAGAACATGTCTGCTCCCACACAACCAGAATCGTCGGTGTATTTAACTACACTAGTTGGGTTAAATTAAACTGTGATGGTGCTTCTCGTTCTCCTTCGAAGCTTTCGGCTTGCGGCGGTCTTGTTAGAGACAATGGTGGATGTTTTCTAGGAGCTTTTGCTTCTTTTTTGGGTATGTCTAATTTTCTCATTGCTGAACGCTCGAGTGCTATGCAAGCAATTGAGTTCGCCCATGAGAAGAATTGGAAGAATGTTTGGTTGGAATCGGACTCCATGGCGGTGGTTCTTGCTTTTAAACCTCCGTATAGGGTCCCGTGGGCTATTAGATCTAGATGGTTAAACTGTATTTATTTAGTTTCTCATTGGAATTTTATTGTTTCTCACATTTATAGAGAAGGGAACAGTTGTGCTGATACCCTCGCTAACATAGATTTAGATTTAATTGGTACTACTCATTACTCTTCGCTACCTCTATTTTTAAGGGCGGATTTTATAAAGAATAGGCTTGGTAGCCCTTTCTTTAGGTTCTCTTCTGGTTGAGAGGGTTTTGGTATAGTCCCCCATCTCATTTTGTCCCACTCTTCCCTTTTTTTTTTTTATATATATCAGCCTTATTTAAAAAAAAAAAAACTACACTAGTCGAATTTAATGACGGGGCATGCATGGCCCCTGGTTGCGACTCTCCGGTTCCACCCCTGGTTGCATGTTTTGACTAATTTAATTTAATACACATTGATACACCACTACAAAGAATTTTCAACATACTATCCCCATCAATTTATTGTGCTTATTATATAATTGGTCTTTCAAATAAATTTCTCTTTTCTATTCAAGGAATATCCATCTATCATTTGCCTAATTTGGACTATAATGCCAATTTCAGAAGAATTCAATTACAATATATATAATGTATTAAAATTAAATTTTTATATAACTAATTCCTGTAAAAAATATTATATTTTCAATCAACATGAAATTTTAAATTTTTCAATACCGACAATAAATCATCATAAAAATGATATTCGTGTATATCTCACAAAATAAATTCTAATATGGTGTCATGATTAAATATTATAATCAATTAGATATATAAGTTGATTTTGTATGGTCGATATATAGTTCCTCGCTTAAAAATTACTCAATATATTTTAATAATTACCATATATATGATGCATATATTTTTTATATCAAAAGAATTTTAAACGATATAGTCCACGTATATCTAATGAAAATTTGTGAGTTTGAAATTTATTTATTTATTTTTGACAGTAAAACAATTTCATTCAATAGATAAAAAAGGAGTACAAGCATAATGACAAACATTGATTGAGAGCATTTCTCATCCTCAATCTAAAATCAACACTAATAGCTAAGTCTACTGAGAGAGTTGGACAATATAGTAAACTTTGAAAGATTACAATCCAAAAGAGTAATACCAATTCAATTCTTTAATCCTAACCAAGCAACAGTCTTCTATAAAAGATAAATGAGTTTGGGAACCGCAATCTTTGAATCTATCCAGTTACGGATCATATGTTTAGCTGTATCACGCACAGTTCGATTATATCGGTTCTCTATCTTGAAAAAATTGTTGGATGGAATAGAGAAGCTGGTTAGAAATCACCCTTAGATTTTTACTCCAAAGTCCATTATCATCATTCAAACCTCTTTGGAGCAAAACATTAAACACCTTGAAGGCCCACTGCAGATAGCTTAAACTAAAGCATAACACACACAAAGATATCAAAAGACGACAACACAAGAAAGAAACCATAGAACTAAAATTAGATAAATGGAAAAGAGGAGGAAATCGTAGGCCGTAGGTAAACCATGGTAGCTTTAGAGTTGGGCGAACAGTCAAAACCATTGAAGTTGTGGGAGCGGCCGATAGTGCCCCCGAAGACGCCCGAGTAAGGAGAAAGAGCTTTGGAGATGTACTAGCGGTTGACAGCTTTGAGGATGTGAAAACAGCCATTGGTGGTGGCTCTGGTGGCGGTCGCTTCAGAAGGAAGGGGGATTGGCGGTGATTCGGAGTGGTGAGAGGGGGAAGTCGGTGAAAGGAGTTAGCCGATAAGAGGGAGTGATGCTCTCCATAGAGGAGGGAGGATACAACCATGAAGGTGGAAAAAAACCACCATGAAGGTGGGAGGAGCCAAACTCTAGAGGGTTGGAGGAAGTTTGTAAGTTTGAACTTCCTTACTAAAGTAGTATGATATATTCAGTTATGTATTAATGCCCTTTTTTTTTTATATATATTCGTACGCCTAAAGAACGATATTGCCGTTCTTTTTTAATAATATATTGATATTAACTTAGTATGATATATTCAGTTATGTATTAATGCCGCTTTCAATATAAAAAAAAGTTAATTTTACTTAAGTGATCAAACAAATAATTTTTATACAATTGATTAGTTAGAATTAAAGATAATTATATTTATTGTTTTCGTTTAAAAATGTTTTTAAAAAATAAAATATACTAATATATTTGAAATAAAGTATAACAATTTTTATATTAGCAATAATAATATTTGTTAGTGAAACAACTTAAATAATAGTTAGTCAAATTACTAAAATATTGATTATTGAAAGATGGAGGGAAAATTTATTAATCATTGGCTTAACTCTACAAAGAAGTGACAAAATGTATCAATTTTTTAAAAACACTAAGTTGTATCGTTTTTTTTTTTGGCAAAACCTTGAAAAATCTGCCAGTTTTAAAGCATCCGTTTTTTTAAAATAAAACGCCTACACTTACTGAATTTTTAGAGGATCTGTAAAAAACGATAGTGTATTTTCAAGGTTAAAATTTTATTAACATTTTTATACGATTTTGAATGCACCAACCGCTTTGCGTGATGTATTTTTAACAAACAAAAACATTTTACAATGTCTTACTATTTGTATAAGACAGAAGTGTACTTCAATGAGGTGAAACTTCCTTTTAATTTTGGGCTTCCAAAAGACACCACGTGTCTTGCTCTTCTGTCTTGCTCTTCTGAGATTCAAATTAATAGGTAGGTTGTAGCAATCATTCAATTCAATATTGATATTATTTTTCTAATTGTAATTTATTTTGAAATATATTTAATTTATGAATAAATTTTAACTATGGGTATTGATATTCTAAAATATTTAAAATATTAAAATAATTTCCTAAAATAAAGTAAAAGCTTTTATTTTATACTTCTTTTATTATAAATTAACTAGTTTATTTATAAAAAACTGCATAAAAATATTAATCCATTATGAAGATACATTAGCATTATTCTGTCAGTGTCATATATATAAGTTTTTCAACTAGATGAGATGATTTTGGACTTAGGGAGTATTTGTGGTCGATATTAGTCCTATGATGATAAGCTTCACTATAAAGCGCCCCACATTTTGGCTCTTCCCCACCCAGTGGCAGCCAGAGGGGGCTGCGGATGGCAATGGCCGCCCCCAAGAAATATTTGCATGAATATAAATTTTTATTTTTATTTTTAGAATAATTAATAAGAAGAAAATTTTTTAAATTTATTTAAAATTTAATTCTGTTTTTAATTAAAAATATGAAGGTGGTTGTGATAATAGAAGAGATAGATAATTTTATTTTTATTTTTTAATTCATAAAAAATTTGTGATTGATTGTGTGTAAATTCAAATTTTATGATCGTGTTTATCTAAGTATTTGTCCTTTTTATATATTATTTCTTTTTTAATTCATATAATGGGAGGCATAATGTTGGATATAAATAGTTGGATAATACTATAATATAAATAGTTGTATAGTACTTGTACTTATCAAGTAAGTGGAAATGCGATTTTTTTCAAATACTCATTTTTAAAATAAAAAAACTCAAATAATCATTTAAAAAATACTAAAGTAATCCCTTTTCAAATAAAAAATCGCCACAATTAAAAAGGAGACACTACACTTGATGGCGCATGCACCTACATTTTAAGAGGAGGCACTATTTAGTGTGGTTGTTAACTGAGCCGATCCAACCTAATGTGAGACTTAAAACGATTATTAAAATGATGTTTTTTCATCCACTATAATTAAATATTTGATTTTAAAAGAAATTTTAAGATTTTTTAAAACTAAATTCTTTGGTATCTACTATAAAACATAAAACATTAAAACTGATATTAATTTTAGTAGTTAAATATTTATATTTTTTATTAAGGTTGAATTATCAGAAAAAAATTTGGATATCAAAATTTCAAAAATAACTTTGAAGCTATTTCAAATAGATTTTCGTAAAAATTATTTTTGAAATACAACTTTTTAAAAATTGTGATTTTGACTAAGTTTTGGTCTTCAATAATCTATGTTTATGTTTTAGGATGTCAAAATTAGTATTTCGTTTTAGAAAAAACAAATATAAAAAAATTGTAATATTTTAAAAAATGATTTTGAAAAATCTATTTTCAAAAATATAAAGAAAAAGTTCATTTTTTAAAACTGAAACAAACAGACCCATTGTCTTTTTTAGTTGTTGAATATGGGTTGAGTATCCCTTGTACTCATGGAAAAAAACATATTTAGTAACAAAATAATAAATTTTTTTAAATATTTTTTGTATTTTTGTTTCCTAAGGATAAACATCATTAAAACTAATTTATAAAGTGAATGCTAGTTAAAAAATTAATTTATAGATTTTAGTAAACAATAGAAGATTGATTTTATAATTTTAACTTCAATGATTTTTATTTGATGTTCCTCGAACCAAACATTCAATTTGAATAATTTATTAATTATTTCAAAATTATGTTTTTTAGTTTTGATTTGGCATATTAAAATTTAATTTTTGATTGATAAATTATTTCACTTTACAATGACTTTTTTTTATCAGATAGTTTAATAATAAATAATTAACTTTTTCAAAGATTAATAAGTGAGAATTCGCATATTTAAATTTGCACATCTATAATTTGATATCTATCAACTAAGTTTGTTTAATATAACACCTTATCATGGGTCATTTACCCATTTATCTTCTACAACCACAAATAGATTTTTGTTTTATAAAAAAATATTAAATTAAGTTGGGAAACAATATCAAAACTGTTTTTCTAGCATATATCATCACAAATTTTTTAAGAGGAAAATTAATGTAAAAAATAATTTGAAGTTGATTTTAAATCACATATTTTAATTTTTTAAAATCAACTTTATATTTATGATAACTTAAAGGAGAAGACTTAGATACAATCCATATGTGTGGTTCGTACTATTTTCTAATGAAAATATGATAAGTGTATTTATATATTTTTTATAGAGTAAAAATAGGGAAAAAAATTATCGATGTGTAGGAGGAAATTACACACTTATCATATCTTCATTAAAAAATAATATGAATCACATCTAAGAAATTGTATCGAAGTGTTCTCCCAACTTTAATATTTTGTAGGTGCTATATAACTTGTATAATTATTTATAATTTTCAATTTATTTTGTCGGCCATCCCAATTTTTTGGTTTGCCTCTGCCATTGTTACCATCAATGATTCATCAACATTTTTTTTATACAATTTATATATCATAGGTCCCTTTTATTTAAACTTTTTATAAAAAAGACTTTTAATAGTGCTATGTTTATAAAAATTATAAAGAATTTAAAAAAGAGTTTAAAATAAAAAATTGATTTAAATAATGTTATTTTTAAATATTATTTTAAATATTTTATATTTTATAAAAAAATTGAATATTAAAATTTCAAAAAATATATAAATTGAAAATCATTTTGAATAACTTTTTATAATTAATATTGTTGAGATTTTTTTAAATATTTTTTCCAATTTTTAAAGACTAATAATAATTATATATAAACAAGAAAAATTGAGAAGTGTACGGGAATAATAAAGATCAACGAGACAAATAAACGACATAAGAAATACAGAAGTACATTCTAAAATAAAACAAAAGGAAGACAAAAGAAGGAATGTAAAGTTGTAAAATTTAAAATCCACAAAGACCACAATCAAAGCCAGACTAGAACTCGGGACAGAGAATCACCATGAAAAAAACAACTTTCTCTTAGAGCAACTTAGAACTACACCACAAGAAAATCAGACCACACTCTTGAATCGCCATTGGGTTAAATAGAGGATAATGTTTACAAGGTAGATAGAAAAAAATAAGAATAACAAGTGTCATGCCATGGTACAACTTTTGTGTGTGTGAGAGAGAGTCCTATCTTCCAAGTCTTTCTCATTAATCGACATACCTGAAAAAAGATGAAGTCATCCTTGAATTTTTAGATAGTGTATACCTGAAAAAAGATGAAGTCATCCCTGAATTTTTAGATAGTCCACACCACTGAGTGTCAAATCGTGATAAGCTCCCCTCTGATCTTAGCCAAATCCTCAAGAAAGAAAAAATTTCAAACAATGAGTTTAAGTTTCTCGGCAAGACCACTACCTTACATAACCACCTAAAAATCTTATACTACATACTAGCCAGCTTTGCATGTAACAAAAAATGAGAGACATATTCAATTGAGTCAACACACCACCCACAAAATAGACCATCATAATCAAGAATAATTCATCTCTTAAACAATTTATCTCTAGTTGAGAATTTACCTAGGAGAAATTGTTAATAGAATACATTCACTCTTTAGGGTGGTCCAAGTACACCAGTAGAAGCCACCATCTGATGTAGACTACTAAAGAGAGTACTATATGCAGATGCAATAAAGTAGACATACAACTTCACCCTTTAAGGCCAACATTACTTATAGTCAAATCTTACTTATAGTCAAAGAGAGGTCTCATCTGCTATAAATTTCAGACCAAAAATCCATCGACT
The DNA here is from genome assembly GCF_029867415.1 of Vicia villosa. Lineage (NCBI taxonomy): Eukaryota > Viridiplantae > Streptophyta > Magnoliopsida > Fabales > Fabaceae > Vicia > Vicia villosa. The sequence continues at coordinate 202,246,458 of NC_081181.1, forward strand.
CGCCTTCCAATCTCACCCACCTTTTCTATTTTCTATGTGAAAATAAAAAAAAAATTAAAGTAGGAAACCGTACTAGGAATATCCTCAACCTATGAATCTTTTCAAAAATAAGTAAACATTTCAGAATCCACCTTCTACCTCAAACTCCAAGAGTAAATTTTATATTTTTAAAATTAAAACAAACACACCTATAATTAATGACTTAAAAAATAATTAATTTGATTAAATAAATAAATAATTTAATTTATACTGAAAAATATTATTGATTTATATAATTTAATTAATTATAATATTAAATATGAATTGAATTAAGAGTTTAAAGGTAGTGCACTGAGAGTGTAAACTAATTTTACACATACAACCAATCAAAATTCTTACGCTTATCATGTCATATTAATTTTTTTAAATTAAAATTGTGTTTTACTTGAATACATGGCTGTGATTGGTTGACAGTGTAAAAATATTTTACACTGTCAGTGCATATCCCTTTTCTCTTGAATTAATTATTTCTTATACAGTTGTTGTTTTTTTATTAAGATGTCTCTTACTAGTCAAAGCCCTTTGAGGCTATATATATGTGTCTTACAACCATCATATATATCAAACACACATAACATCACAAGTGAAGTGAGTCACATAAGTTTATATCATCACCACTTAAGCCATGGAGAAGAAATCACTAGCTGTCCTGTCCTTCCTCCTCCTCGTTCTCTTTGTTGCACGTAATTAAGTCATCATTCTTAATATATTAATTAATTATTATATACTGCATTTGTTGTATTTATTTATAAAAAAAAATATGAATTTGATTTATTACCTCTATTTTTTCACCCATCAAATTATTAAAATAACAAAGATAAAGTATTTTTATACATCTCATTATTAAATATTGGATGCTTTTGAGTAAATCAGGAGATTTGAAAAGGAGAATCAATGACTATATATTAACTAATGTAATTGTATTTGGATGATGCAGAAGAAATAGTGGTGAGTGAGGCAAACACTTGTGAGAATTTGGCTGGTTCATACAAGGGAGTATGCTTTGGTGGATGTGACGGTCACTGTAAAACACAAGAGGGGGCGATTAGCGGAAGGTGCAGGGATGACTTTCGCTGTTGGTGCACTAAAAACTGCTAAATGCAGTTTCTCCAACACCAGCACGCATAATATAGTATAAATAAATAAACGACACTGCATCTGTGTATTGCGCGTTGTTTTTGAATTATATGTGTGTACTCAATATCGTGTATAACGTGTTAGTTATGCACTTTTATTATATGGAATAAAACATTAATCAATAATTTCCTTTCCAATATTCTACTCTAGCACTAACTTTCTTGGATTATATATTTTGTTTGACATTTACTACGATATTTCTGTACCAAAAATGAAAAAATCTCATATTTGGATTCTTTACTATATGTACTACTCAACAAACAACTATTGCCTTCTTGAATTCTATATTTTGCTTATCATTTACTACGATATTTCTATACCAGGAATGAAAAAAACTCATATTTGGATTATTTACCATATGTACTATTCAACAAACAACTACGGCAAGTTCAAATATAATTAAATGACAATATTCAACTTTTTCTAACCGAAAATAATTTATACATAAGAGAATTTTCAATTTTAACTAAAGGTTTCGAGACGGAAACACTCTTAGTAAAATGAGTCTTACATTTTTTATAAAAGGGTAAAACACCCAACACCATGCCAGCATCGGAACCCAAAAACCCAACAATTCAAAGTAAAAAATGGGAAGTTCACAGTGGAAAGAAAAATGAGATGATCATAGAGTAAAATCCATCTTGACTTATATTTTCAGGTGGAACCAAAAATATGAGATGATGAATGAAGAAGTTCTTTAGTGCATAAGTAGGAGAAACTCTTAACGCGGCGGAGGGAAAAAAAGACATGCAAGATTATCACTCTAATATCAAAATCAGTGAAGTATAAGAGACGTTGTTTGTAAGTGAGAACGCGGTAATACCTGAAATGGTGCATCTTTGAATTTATATATGGTATACAGTTTAAACTACGGGATGTCAACTTGCTTCCAGGGTTGGGGAACAAAGTCTCCCCGAAGGCACTTTAGGGATGGGAGTGGCGTAAATATCCACCGCCCTGTGGAGTCTCTGCCCCGCCTAAAATAGCATAATATCTTTAATTTATATATAATTTTAAATTATTATGTAAGTTTATTTGTCATTTCATATAATTAATCTTATACACAAATTTAAAATATATATGTATTGTTAGTAAAAGAGTGAGATCTAAATAATTATTTCAATTTTTTTAGTTAAAAACTTTGGTGGTCATGACACTCAATAAGTCAATATTATAAATTAAAAATTGTTAAAATAATATATTTATCATAAAGAAATAATTTCTCAATTTATTGTGGTTAGTTTTTGAAGCTTTTACTATTAATTTAATTTAAAATAATAAAATCATATTTCTGGATCTCTGCATGAACCATGGGGATCCGTGGGGACCCACGAAGATCCGCGGGGACGGGATGGGAGACAAAACCCCCTGTAGCGGGGATTCGAAGCGGGGATGGAGAATAGATTCGAGGCGGAGATTGTGATGGAAATGTATATTGAAGAAGAGTTTTTGAAGACTTACAGAAATTTTCAAAATATTTTTTATTTTGTTATAGTATTCAAAAAATTAAAAATATATTAATAATAGAAATTCTTTTATTACTCTATACAAAATTATTTTTTTTTAAAATATCAAATATTTTTTTATATTTTTAAAAAAATTCATTTTCAAAAGCATTCCTCAACCTTCCCTTCCAAACTCCCAAACTAGATTTTTGCAATACTTTTCTTTCATATTATTTTTAATTATCAAACATACATTTCTTCTTTATAAAATGTTTACTACATTTTTTAGAATATAATTGTTTAATAAAATATTTAATTTTAAAATATATTTATTATATTTTCTTTTGTGTCTAAATGAAATGATAGAAACTTACCGACCAATTATGAAAAAAAGATATCCATTGCTTATTATTATTTTTATTGATAAACAATATAAAATTATTATTAATATCATTTTAATATTAAAATATTTTACTTAAATTTATTGGTTTATATGTAGTGGTTATACCCACGGAATTAAGTTCATTGTTATGGTAGTTAGCAAGATATCTTATACTTATACTTATATTTTTAAGTTTTGGTTAAAACTGAAAAAGTTATAAAAATAGTAATATTTTAATTGACAAATTATAATTGAAGGAAAAGTTTTAAAATCGCAAATTCACAAATTATAATGAAGAAATATTCAATCAAATTATATAATTCAATTAGTGATAACTTTTTAATATAATTGATTAAACTACAAACTATTAGCCCAATCTCAAACTATATCAGCTAAGGAGAATCAATTATTTTTTTGCTAGCTAAGGAGAAAATTAATTATTTTGGCTTAATTATAACTACAAATTATTAGCCCAATCTCAAACTATCAGCTCTCTCTTGTAGGCCAATGCGAAACCACTACAAACTCCATTTATAATGATGATTCATTCAAAATACATAATTAATAGAAAAATACTTTGACCAGTTACTTCATGTTCCCGTTAATATTCATTATTTTGATAAGTAACTTCGTATTCCCGTTAATATTTTAAATTTCTTCCCGTTAATTTTCAATATTTTGATCAGTAACTTCATGTTCTTGTTAATATTTATTATTTTGATCAGTAACTCCTTGTTCCTGTTAATATTTATTATTTTGATCAATAAGTTCGTGTTCCCGTTAATATTCAAAAAATTTATCAGTAACTTAATGTTTCTGTTAATATTCAAAAAAAAATTTCAGCAACTTCGTGTTCCTGTTAATATTCAATATTTTGTCAATAACTCTGTGTTCCCGTCAACAATTATTATTTTGATCAATAACTTCGTGTTCCCGTTAATATTAAAAATTTGTTCCTGTTAATTTTTAAAATTTGGATCAGTAACTTAATGTTTTCGATAATATTCAAAATTTTGATCATTAACTTTGTGCTCCCGTTAATATTTAATATTTTAATCAATAACTCCGTGCTTCAGTTAATATTCAATATTTTGATCAGTAACTCCGTGTTCCAAGTAATATTCAATATTTTGATCAATAAACTTCATTTACCGTTAATGTTCAATATTTTAACCAGTAATTTCATGTTCCCCTTGATATTTTATAATTTGATCAGTAACTTCGTGTTCTCGTTGATATTCAATATTTTATTCAGTAACTTCATGTTCCTGTTAAAATTCAATATTTTGATCAATAAATTCATGTTCCCGTTAATATTCATTATTTTGATAACTCACTTCATGTTTCCGTTAATATTCCAAATTTGTTCCTGTTAATATTCAGTAGTTTGATTAATAACGCCATGTTTCCGTTATTATTCAATATTTTTAGCAATATCTTCATGTTTCAGTTAATATTATATACTTTGCTCTGTAATTTAATACTCACGTTAATATTCAATATTTTGATTACTAACTTCATGTTCTCGTTAATATTCAATATTTTGATTAATAATTTCATGTTCCCATTAATATTCAATATAGTTTGATCAATAACTTTGTTTTCCTGTTAATATTCAATAGTTTGATCAATAACTTCGTGTTCTCGTAAATATTCAATATTTTGATCAGTAACTTTATGCTCTCGTTAACATGCCATTTTTTATCAGTAACTTCATGTTTCCATTAATATTTAATATATTTAATATTTTGACCAGTAATTTAATATTGCCTTTAATATTCAATATTTTGATTAGTAACTTCATGTACCCATTAATATTTAAAAAAACTTTTAATATTCAATATTTTGATTAATAACTACATGTTCCCGTTAATATTCAATTTTTTTTATCAATAACTTCATGTTTCTATTTATATTCAATATTTTGATGATATTTTTAAAACAAAAATAAATTAATTTTAACATTGTTTAAAAATATTTGATGATAATTAAAATATTTTGTAATAACAAAAATCTTAAATTGAGAAATTATAATGAAGAAATATTCTATCAAATTATATAATACAATTAATAATAAATATTTAATATAATTGATTAAACTCAATTTACAAATAAAATATATTATTCCATATATAAAAATATTTGAATCAATAGTTAATTATTCATATATATATAAATATTTTTATTTTGGAATTATTTATAAAACAATTTAAATCAATTTTAAACTTATTCTCGTTATTATTCAACATTTAATTAAATGTGTTAATATGAGTACTATATGCGCGTACCATATAATTACCCGCGTGTATCCGTAATATATTATTTTGTATTTGGATAGAATTGACCCATTAAAATTTTAATGGTAATATTTCAATTACTCCAGGAGTAAGTTATCAACACTTATTCCTAACCATGACCATTGATTCTTCTCAATCTAATGGTTAAAATTAATGAGTGTTATTTTTCTCTTTCCACATTTAATTACTCATTAATTTTAACCATTAGATTGAGAAAAATCAATGATCATGATAATGAATAAGTCTTGATAACTTACTCCTGGAGTAATTGAAATATTACCATTAAAATTTTAATGGCACCCACTTAATTAATTATATTTTTTTCTTACACTTTTTAATTTCTCAAACTACTTCACTATATCTTTGAAACATCCATACCAGTCACTTAAAATTTTAAATTGGGTCTCATTAGTCTCAAAATATACTCAAACTCATTACATTATTTGACAAAAGGAATGTGGTGTCAAAATAGTTTAGTGTGTTAAAGTTGTGTAGCTATCAAAATGTCGAAGGGATTATCTTCGACAAGGATTTTGACTTAGCCTTATTTTGTAGTGTTAGCAGAATTAAGTTATTTGGAGTTTGCTTAGGAAGCAAGCAAACTCAACATATAAATAAGGAGTTGCCCTATTGTTATAACAAGTAGTTGCATAATTGATAAGTTTCAACTTTGAGAGCAGAGAGAAGCTCTGCAAATATTCTACTTCTTCCCCTATTTCTCTCAAACCCTAATTTTCTTTCTTCCCCAATTTATATTTTCTTTTTTTCTTTCAATATTGATTGCGCAATAGAATCAAGTTGCAACCAAGGTTGATTCACTCAAATGAAAAGTGAAGAACAAGAGGCGAATTTGATCAGTGTATTGAATCTTGTTCATTAAAATTAATTCGGAATTATCCAAGAGTTTTAGGGTAATTCCAACAACTGGTATCTAGAGCACTGGTTGTGTGATTCTTGGGAATATGAGGCGATGCATCATCCGATAAACAATTTTAATGGGCGTTTTCCAACGAGTCTCCCAATTCTGAAGTATCAGAATTATGAGAATTGGTGGAAGCAGATGAAGATTGTTTTGTGTTATCAAGATCTTTGGAATCTTGTGTAGAAAGGAGTAACAAGGAAAAAGACAGCGCTTTTTTTTCGCTTTAGGCACCGCTTTAAAGCGCTGTCTATTTCCCCACTGCCGTAGGTAAGGGCACCATTTAGCCAGCACTTTTACCTATAAAGCGCTGTTAAAGACCCCCTTTAGACAACACTTTTATATTAAAAGCGCTGCTAACGGCCCCATTTAGACAGCGCTTTTCTGAAACAATTTTTAAGAAAAAGCCTCTTAAAAGCGCTGCTAAAGGCCACCTTTAGGCAGCGCTGTTTCCACAAGCGCTGCTAAAGGCCCACTTTTGCCAGCGCTTTTTTCTTAAAAGCGCTGTTAAAGGCCCCATTTAGGCAGCGCTTTTCTGAATAAAATTTTTAAGAGTTTTTAGGCAGCACTTCTCTTTTAAAGCGCTGTCTAATGTCCACAAAATTTTTAGATGCATCTATTTAAAAAAGGCTTGCCCCAGGTTTTCACCATATTTTGCACCTGTATATACCATTACAAATTTCACATATAAACAACAAAAAAAACTCTATTTTTCAGAGCTAAAAAAGTTGGAAAACAAAATATTTAATCGTGTGAATTATTTAACCGTAGAATTTGTGGAAATCAAGTAATCAAATTATTGCATTACACTATCATTGTTGTTAAAGATTTAATGAGATTTTTAGAAGGCGAAAATAACAATTAGGTCCATGAAATAAGGCTTAAAAACAAATTTAACTATGATTAGAATGTAAATATGTGGATTATTAGTTTTCATATTAACATATATTAATAGTAGATTCAAATATTTTTTAACTATCATAAATGATAAGAGACGAAACTGCAATACATTCACATCAACCACATATACAATAGTACCTTTTAATAGAGATAAATGCATTATTTCGAAATACATTCACATCAACAACATATACAGTATCTTTTAATATAAATAAATGCATTATTTTGAAACAATTACTTCAAATCAAAATTCTTACAAAATTCAAGTGTATAAAAATTACACAACTGTAATAAATAAGTAATGAATATTTTAAAATATAAAATACAATATAATGTCATATCTATTATTATATATATATTAAATCGGAGCCGCAGAATTTTGTCCATACCATCTAAATTATGTCACATCATATATATTCCAACATGACATCTCTTAAAATTCATCTTCACTTTAAAAAAAAAATTATTTTCTATTAGAGGTCATGGATTCATCACTCACTAATTAAAAAAATATTAATTTAACAACTAATTATTTATAACTTCAATATAAAATAATTTTATAAACTTTAAAAAATAACTTTTTATATTTTTCTTGCAATCTTTTCATCTACTTCATCATTATTAATATATTTTTGTAAAATAAAATTAATTCTATATGTTTATTCAATATAGTTTTATTATTTAAGTAAATATAATACAAATGTATTTTATTCTTCAAATCATTAAGTTATATCATTAAATTTGGAGTAAACAAAAATAAAAGGAACTATAAAACAAAATTTTTTAAAAATTTGGCTATGATGATTTGCTGCATGAAGTCTAAGTCGTTCGAATGTAGAATTTCCTCCATTCATAAAATAATGAAGATTTAATTTTTTTGAAAATATTGAAATAAAAAATGAAAAAAAATTGTTGAAAATTTTGACTTGCATATTGTCTGAGTCATTCAAAAGTAGAATATCTCATCCATAAAATGATAAAAATTTAATAACAAAATTATCATTTGATCCCTCCTCTTTTTAAAATATAAAACAAAATTATTGAATTTTTTCTTATTTCATATTTTAAAATTTAAATAACAACATCTTATTTATCATTTTTATATTTTAAGTATTTTTTTATTTAAAATATATAATCTAATTACAATATTCATTAATATCGATGCTCGGTTGTCAATCTAGTTCTTGAAAAGAATTAAAGGTTGGAGACAAAATTCCCGCAAACTATGTTTTTTTTTTAATAAGCAATTGATTGAAAAGCTCGCACTAGGGGTGCAACCCTTAAAAAAACAAGGCACTATGAATTGCGAATGTCGGATAAAGGAAGTTTAAACCATTCATAATAGGTTGGTTTAAACACAATACAACCATCTCCAAGAAAGAAAAACTTTGTTAGTACAAACTACATCAAAACAAAACACCTCCCCCCTAAATATGATGGCATTCCTCATAAGCCAAATACTCCAAATAGTAGCTACCCAAACGAAATTGATTGGGATTCTACGCTTGCTACACTTCACCTTGTCTTGAATAACTTCGAAACAAAACATATCCTCTTCATTAATCTCCTCCGAAATACCGAGCCAATTGAAAATGTGTTTCCAAACCGCTTTCACCTCTTGACAATTGAAGAAAAGATGGGAAGAGGATTCAAGAGAAGAGCCACACAACACACAATTCGGACACGAAACATTAGCAACACCTCTTTTCAACAATTGATCTCTAGTAGGTAGCCGATCAATAAAGAATCTCCAAGCAAAGACCTTGATCTTGGGCGGGAGTTTGAGATCCCACATCACTTTCAACGAATTGATCAATTAATAGTCCCATGCAATTGATTTGGCACTATCAACCGCGAAAGTAATACTCGCTGCAGTGAACACCTTGTCCTCGTCAATGGACCACAAGAAAGTGTCGCGACCGTTCGCTCTAGGAATGAAACCACGAATACGGTCACAAAACCGGAGCCAGCAACTGCTAGCTGCTTCCGCGGCTGAAGCAGAGGAGCCGTGAGCAGAACCGGCTGAATAGAGGCCGTCAAAGTCCCACCTAAACGATCCGCCGGTCCACTCTAAAACCTCCGCCACCGTACAATGCTTCTTGGTTGATAAATCGTACAAGTCCGGGAATTCCAAGCAAAGAGATTTTTCACCCAACCACCTATTATGCCAAAAGAGAGTATCCTTACCATTCATGCAATAACATTTGAAACATCCGGAAAAAAACGTTATCAATAATGTCATCCAACACATTGTTCTTACACATATCTCTCCACCAAATGGAATCGTCGCTTCTATGTAAAACGCCCCCGTTATCTTGAATTCTAATTTTAGGACATAAATACCTCACCTTGATAAATCTATTCCATATGGCTTCGTTATCATGGAGGATTCTCCACTTCCATTTCAAGAGAAGAGCATTATTCATCTCTTTAACATCTCTAACCCCCAAACCACCCTTCGCCTTAGGCTTACACACCACCTCCCACTTAACCCAATAAATACACCTTTTATCAAGCTTAACGCTCCATAAAAACTCACTTTGAATTTTCCTAATTGCTTTGGCAATTTTTCCGGGAATCTTGAAAAAGGAGAGAATAAAAATAGGAATTGAGTTCAAGACCGAATTGATAAGCGTGACTCTACCTCCCATTGAGATATTTCTTCCCTTCCACGAGGAAAGTCGCCTCTTTATGTTATTAACCACATCCAACCACACTTTCTTCCTTCTAGGATTGTCCCCTACCATAATTCCAAGAAATTTGAAAGGAGTCGCTCCTTTCTTGCAAGAAAGAAATGTCAAGGCGGCATTAATGCACCACTCTCTTACATTCACTCCTATAATGTTGCTTTTGGCAAAATTAGTCCTCAACCCGGAAACCAATTCAAACCCTCTCAAAATCACCTTCATATTCCAAATGTTATCGCAAGACGCTTCGCCTAAAAGAATAGTGTCATCCGCGAATTGAAGGATGTCCACACTATCATTCTCCCCATACATAAATGGCTTGAAGTTCCCCACCTCTATCGACTTCTTCACTAAAGCGGTCAAACCTTCCATGGCAAGCACAAAGAGAAAGGGAGACAACGAATCACCTTGTCTTAAACCTTTGTGAACCTTAAACTCTTTAGTTGCACTTCCATTAACCAAGACGGACATGTGATTGTTAAAAATACAAGCTTCCATCCACCTCATCCACCTCACACCAAACACCATCCGCACCATAGTTTCTCTAAGATATTGCCAAGAGACGGAGTCATAAACCTTTTCAAAGTCCACTTTAAGCAAGAGACAACTTCTTTTCTTCCTTCTTGACCAATCAATAATTTCGTTGACCAAAAGAACACCATCCATCAAGTTTCTACCCGGGACAAAAGCGGTTTGGTTGGTAGACACAAGACTCCCAATAACCTCCTTTATTCTAGCCGCTAGAATTAATAATTTTGTAAATACTACCCACCAAACAAATGGGTCGAAATTCCCCTAAAGTTTGAGGATTGTTGGATTTTGGGATCAAAGCAATGAAAGATGAAGTGATAGATTTCACAAGAGATCCTTTAAGATAAAAATCATTGCACATCTTCAAGACGTCAACCCGAATCACAACCCAAAATTTCTTGAAAAATTCTAAAGAGAACCCATCCGGCCCGGCGCTTTTGTTACCATCGCACGACCAAATAGCCTCCTTAATTTCCACCTCCGTAAACGGCCGCTCTAAACTCAACCCCTCCGACACATGAAGTCTCTTCAAATCTTCCCTCCTCCGATTCCTCGAAAAAAGACTTGAAGTGGTTGTAAGTGAAATCTTTGACCTCATTAACATCTTCAAGCACACCCCTACTTGACAAAAGAGAACACAAAGAATTCCTCCTTCTCCTCTCTTTAAGGGAATTATGAAAGTATCTTGTGTTGCAATCACCTTCGGCAAGCCACAATTGTCTCGACTTTAGCCGAAGAAAACCTTCTTTTTTATAAAGATTGTCCCAAAACATATTGGCCGCCTTAGATCTTTTGGCCACTTCCTCCTCAGGAACATTACCTGCAAAATGAGCAAACTTGTTATCTAAAAAGTGCATCTCTTTTCCCGCCTCCTCTATATTAGTATCGATCCACCCAAACACCTCCTTATTCCACAAAGAAATTTTGAGTTTAAGAGCCTTCAATTTTTCAACAAGACAAAAGTCCCCTCTACCCTTCACTTCCAAAGAATTCCACTCCTTCTACACAAAGGAATAAAAGTCCTTGTGACTAAACCAAAGATTATTGAATCTAAAAGGTTTAGGTCCCCAATTCCTTTTGTTGTCTCGAATCCAAATGGGAGCGTGGTCCGACACATCTCTAACTCCTATAGTTTGACCTTCCACCTTCCAATCGTCAATAAAGGAAGAAGACAAGAGAAATCTATCCAATCTACTCATCGCACTTCCACTCCTATTTGACCAAGTGAATTTCCCTCCAATCGTAGGTGGATCCACCAACTCCATCTCTTTAATGAAATCAATGAAATCGGCCATCTCCCTTTTATAATTCTTTTTCGAAATACCAACTCTCTCCTCCGATGATGTGACAATATTGAAATCCCCACCTATGCACCAAGATCCATCAATACTCCTCCTCTTAAAATCCACAATCTTTCTCCAAGAGTTCATTCTAACCTTGTGGTCACAAGAAGCATAGATGTTGACAAAGTATATTCTTTTTTATCCTTTTCCACACAAACGCCTAAGAATCCCTCTCCGCGAAAACTATAAATAAGATTGAAGAAATCTTTCCTCCACATAATGAGAATACCTCCCGAAGCCCCCTCGGCCTCTAAGTGAGACCATTCCACCCACTCATCTCCCCACATCTCCTTAACATATTGATAGTGAACATCCCTCAACTTCGTTTCTTGTAAAAAAGCTACATCCGCCCTACCTCTCTAAATATTGAAGCCAATTCTCTTCCTCTTCACCCTCTTGCCACCTCCTCTAATGTTTAGAGAATAAATAATCATTTAAACCCATTGATAGTCTCCTTTAAATCCTCCTTCCATTTGTGGCCACGAAGCTCCATCTCCTCCAGTTTTTTAATCGGGTTGCAAAACTTCGAAGTATTTGTAATTCCCAACATTTTCATAGATTTCCATAACCCCTCAGACGACGCTCATATACCCCTTTTGATCACTCTAACATTGCAGTTCCTCACATCCGAATGGGTAAGAGAGTTGTTCAAATATGATTGTTCCTCAAAGTTATCTCTCTTGACAGACCTATGTTCTAGTTCGGGATTCAAAGGAAACAGTAAATCTGGAGGGTATGAGAAATTATCTACCCTTTCACCCAAATTAAAAATCTCCCTCATGTGCTTTCTCACCTTCTTAGAATTTTTCAATTTAAAGCATTGGTCATCAAAAGACAGAACCTCACCCACTCCTTTATCCCTTCCTACGTGCATGGGAAGACCATCTTCCAAGAAATCATCGTCCTTCTCCAATAAACCGGGTCCCACCAAAGTAAAATCAGATTTATTATTAAAAATATCTCCACTAGCTGACAAAACCTCCTCTGTGTCTCCTTTAGATGAAAATCCTACTATTCCTGAGTCCAAAGTAAGGAAATGGGCCTCCCCCAAAATAACGTTAGGCCCATTACAAATGGGGCCCACAGCTGCCACGCCCTTAAAGCAAGCATTATTACCTCTCTCCTTATCAAAACCCTGCTTCGCCGTTTCAACAAAAACAGAACACTTCTTCCAAGAAAAATCATCGTTCCCGGTACACTCCACCCTAGATAGGCTTTCACTAGAAATGCTATCAGATCCACCCTGAACATCCTTCACTGACAGAGAAACTCCTTCCTTGTATCCTGCTTCCTTAACACCCTTTCCATGATATCTGCCTCCTTGCTCCTCTGATTTTGACTTTACTGCTCCTCTGACACGATTCTGGGGACTCGAACCAATTTCGCCTACCCACGCGCTGTCTGCTACCTTCTCCTCTACCTCCACTGATTCTCCCTCCGCTGTCGAATCTGAGTCAATCGATTCCTCCAGAATAAGCGTCCTCCAGATCCCCCACCCTCACCATCGCATCTTGCTTCACAAGGATCTTATACCATTCACCATCCACAGAGACATCAATCCGACTGTTAATCGTATCAATCTGGTTAGTGAACACCATCACGTTTGTGACGTCCATCCTGATCTGGTTTCCATCAAACCCGTCGCCGTTAGCCACCACCCCAATATCGGAAAGAAGGATCTCGCAAAAGCTTTTGTTCCTCACGAAACAAGGAATACCATAAATGGACACCCACACCGTTCTGACGCATTCTACATCCTTCTTCGACCACTTCCTAACCTCCTTGAACCATCGGTCTTTCCAATCCCCTGCATCCCTTAGTAACAACTCTAAATCCCCCGCCGTTTTCTCTTCCAACAAGCACAAATTAGGACCCAGAGGAGTCGTCGCTACGACAGAAAAGATTCCCTCCTCCAACAAACTCTTTCTCACACCGTATGTCAATCCAGGTGCTTTCGATATACCCACCATTGCATTTCGAAAGCGTTCAATCTCTTTCGTTTTAGAACTGTAAAAGAATGTTTTGTTGATTACCTCTGTATTGCTGGCTTCCCCTGGTTTGTTATTGTTAAAAGAGTTTTTCTTCGACACATCCCCTTGGTCAGTATTATATCTAACCGGAACCCTGGGTTTCAACGACTCCGCGTAGGTAAACTGTTGCTTCCTGGGAACAAAGTTGGTTCCACCCCCCTTTCCCTAAACTACATTCTTATCACCCTTCGAAATCAGACTGCAGGGCGCGGTCGATCCCGGCCTGACAGAAACTTGGGGCACTGCAGAAATCTGGGGCGCTGCTTTGTTACAACCACTCTATTCTTTCCTCTTGAACCTAGATACATTAGCCTTCAACTTCCTCCCGTCAAGCCAAACGTTATCTAGTTTAACCTCCAACAATCTGACATCTTCAACCTTAGCAAACCTCACAAAGCCGTACTTCTCGCCTCTCCAGTCTTTCTTTGGTGGTATAACAATCTCATCCACCACACCCATGTTATTAAACTCATAGAAAAGATCTCTGGCTCCCCATTTTTGTTCGAAATCCGTAATGAAAAAAGAAGTGATAACACCTTTGTCGCCTTTGATGAGATTCTTAAAGATATCCCATTTGATGTTAGTAATGCCATTTCTCCCCTTCCTGTTTACCTTAATCCATTCGTTTCCAGAAACATTCATACCTTTGGCCATGTTGACATTCCTCAGGAAAATACACTAGAACCTAGCCCAGCTTCTCTCACTAACTTTCTCTCTCATCTTTTTTCATTCCCGCAAACTATGTAATGGAAGGCTCCAGCAAATAAAATTGGATATGAACAAGCTAGTAGGATATTAAATGATACATGTGCATATACATTAGATTGAGTAAACCAAGCATTCTAATTGACAAATCAAAAGAAAATCAAATTAATTGATGACAATCTATGATAAAAATTAAAAAATATATGCATGTTCGGTAAAAAAAACTATGCTCTTAATGAAAATAAATTAATAATAATAATAATAAATAATAATAATAATAATAATAATAATAATAATAATAATAATAATAATAATAATAATAATAATAATAATAATAATAAGAAAGTCTTTAGATACTACATAAAATTCAAGATGTAACAAAAATGAAAAATAAAATAAAAATCAACTTAAAATTTAAGTAAAAATAAAAGAAGCCCATGTAGCTTATTTGATATGGTAAAATTAAATTTGGCACAGCAGTAACTTCAATTCAACGATATCTAATCGAATGAATCTACAAAAATATGAAAAATAAATAAATAGTAACAAAAAATAAAACAAATTGAACAAATTCAAATTTTCAAGGGGGGACTTTGAAAAATTAGAAGGATTGGATGGAAAGAACTAAATGGTTTTTGTTGGAATGGATTGTTTTTATTTATAACACCAAAAATCACATAATTTGCGAAAAACTCAAAATTTATATTGAAGAAGAGTTTTTGAAGACTTACATAAATTTTCAAAATATTTTTTATTTTGTTATAGTATTAAAAAAAATTAAAAATATATTAATAATAGAAATTCTTTTATTACTCTATACAAATTTTTTTTTTTTTAAAATATCAAATATTTTTTTATATTTTAAAAAAAATTCATTTTCAGAAGCATTCCTCAACCTTCCCTTCCAAACTCCCAAACTAGATTTTTGCAATACTTTTCTTTCATATTATTTTTAATTAGCAAACATACATTTCTTCTTTATAAAATGTTTACTACATTTTTTAGAATATAATTGTTTAATAAAATATTTAATTTTAAAATATATTTATTTTATTTTCTTTTGTGTCTAAATGAAATGATAGAAACTTACCGACCAATTATGAAAAAAAGATATCCATTGCTCATTATTATTTTTATTGATAAACAATATAAAATTATTATTAACATCATTTTAATATTAAAATATTTTACTTAAATTTATTGGTTTATATGTAGTGCTTATACCCACGGAATTAAGTTCATTGTTACTGTAATTAGCAAGATATCTTATACTTATACTTATTATATCAAGAGTTAATAGTCATTTGCCCCCCTGCAATAGTAGCGATATTCGGTTTACCCCCATTTAAAAAAAAAAATTTGTTTTACCCCCCTATAATATTAAAATTGTAAGTCTTTTGCCCCCTAAGAGGGAAAATTACCCCCTGTAAAATTTATTTTTTTGATTTTACTCCCTGGTTTTTACACGTTTAGGGGGTACCCAAATATTAAAGGGGGTAAAACAAATTTTTTTTTAAAAGGGGGGTAAACCGAATATCGCTACTATTGCAGGGGGCAAATGACTATTAACCCTTATATCAACTAGTGTCTTACCAGTGTGTTCGCACGGGTATCCGTCGTTTTCGCGCATTGTGATTGAGAAAAGTAAAAGATTTTAGTACAAGACTAAGTTTTGGTTAAAATTGAAAAAGTTATAAAAATAGTAATATTTTAATTGACAAATTATAATTAAAGGAAAAGTTTTAAAATCGCAAATTCACAAATTATAATGAAGAAATATTCGATCAAATTATATAATTCAATTAGTAATAACTTCTTAATATAATTGATTAAACTACAAACTATTAGCCCAATCTTAAACTATATCAGCTAAGGAGAATCGATTAATTTTTGCTAGCTAAGGAGAAAATTAATTATTTTAGCTTAATTATAACTACAAATTATTAGCCTAATCTCAAACTATCAACTCTCCCTTGTAGGCCAATGCGAAACCACTACAAACTCCATTTATAATGATGATTCATTCAAAATACATAATTAATAGAAAAATACTTTGACCAGTTACTTCATGTTCCCGTTAATATTCATTATTTTGATAAGTAACTTCGTATTCCCGTTAATATTTTAAATTTCTTCCCGTTAATTTTCAATATTTTGATCAGTAACTTCATGTTCGTGTTAATATTTATTATTTTGATTAGTAACTCCTTGTTACTGTTAATATTCATTATTTTGATCAATAAGTTCGTGTTCCCGTTAATATTCCAAATTCGTTTCCGTTAATATTCAAAAAATTTATCAGTAACTTAATGTTTCTGTTAATATTCAAAAAAAATTTTCAGCAACTCCGTGTTCCTGTTAATATTCAATATTTTGTCAATAACTCTGTGTTCCCGTCAACATTTATTATTTTGATCAGTAACTTCGTGTTCCCGTTACTATTCAAAATTTGTTCCTGTTAATTTTTAAAATTTGGATCAGTAACTTAATGTTTTCGATAATATTCAAAATTTTGATCATTAACTTTGTGCACCCGTTAATATTTAATATTTTAATCAATAACTCCGTGCTTCCGTTAATATTCAATATTTTGATCAGTAACTCCGTGTTCCAAGTAATATTCAATATTTTGATCAATAAACTTCATTTCCCGTTAATGTTCAATATTTTGACCAGTAATTTCATGTTCCCCTTAATATTTTAAATTTTGATCAGTAACTTCGTGTTCTCATTGATATTCAATATTTTGTTCAGTAACTTTATGTTCCTGTTAAAATTCAATATTTTGATCAATAACTTCATGTTCCCGTTAATATTCATTATTTTCATAACTAACTTCGTATTTCCGTTAATATTCCAAATTTGTTCCTGTTAATATTCAATAGTTTGATTAATAACGCCATGTTTCCGTTATTATTCAATATTTTTAACAATATCTTCATGTTTCTATTAATATTATATACTTTGCTCTGTAATTTAATACTCACGCTAATATTTAATATTTTGATTACTAACTTCATGTTCTCGTTAATATTCAATATTTTGATTAATAATTTCATGTTCCCGTTAATATTCAATATAGTTTGATCAATAACTTTGTTTTCCCGTTAATATTCAATAGTTTGATCAATAACTTCGTGTTCTCTTAAATATTCAATATTTTGATCAGTAACTTTATGCTCTCGTTAACATGTCATTTTTTATCAGTAACTTCATGTTTCCATTAATATTCAATATATTTAATATTTTGACCAGTAATTTAATATTGCCTTTAATATTCAATATTTTGATTAGTAATTTCATGTACCCATTAATATTAAAAAAAACTATTAATATTCCATATTTTGATTAATAACTACATTTTCCCATTAATATTCAATTTTTTTTATCAATAACTTCATGTTTCTATTAATATTCAATATTTTGATGATATTTTTAAAAGAAAAATAAATTAATTTTAACATTGTTTAAAAATATTTGATGATAATTAAAATATTTTATAATAACAAAAATCTTAAATTGACAAATTATAATGAAGAAATATTCTATCAATTTATATAATACAATTAATAATAAATATTTAATATAATTGATTAAACTCAATTTACAAATCAAATATATTATTCCATATATAAAAATATTTGAATCAATAGTTAATTATTCCTATATATAAATATTTTTTTTTGGAATTATTTATAAAACTATTTAAATCAATTGTAAACTTATTCTCGTTATTATTCAACATTTAATTAAATGTGTTAATATGAGTACCATATGCGCGTACCATATAATTACCCGTGTGTATCCGTAATATATTATGTTGTATTTGGATAGAATTGACCCCATTAAAGTTTTAATGGTAATATTTCAATTACTCCAAGAGTAAGTTATCAACACTTACTCCTAACCATGACCATTGATTCTTCTCAATCTAAAGGTTAAAATTAATGAGTGTTATTTTTCTCTTTCCATATTTAATTACTCATTAATTTAACCATTAGATTGAGAAAAATCAATTATCATGATAATGAGTAAGTCTTGATAACTTACTCCTGGAGTAAGAATATCCCTCCTCATATATATATATATATATATATATATATATATATATATATATATATATATATATATATATATATATATATATATATATATATATATATATATATATATATATATATATATATATATATATATATATATATATATATATATATATATATATATATATATAACTGTCAAATTTTATATTTTAAATAATTTAGTAGTATTAGTAAGAAATCTTATTAAAGTGAAAATAGAAAATAGTAGTTAGTTTTTCTATACAGAGAATGACGATGCCACATGTTGTATTTTAAATATTTTGAAAATATACTTTATTTTTATAATAATAATTATGCATTTTTTATCAAAAAAATCCATACAATATATAAAAGCAATGATATGCCTAAAAAACTTTATTAAAATATGTATCTAATAATATTTATCCTTTTGTTAAATGAGAGGTTAGAAATCTTCTACCCATATGAAATTTGGTTTCAAAATTATGTTGATAAATTTATTATTTTGGAAAGTTTCTATTAAATAATTTTGAAGAAAATCAAGTGAGATAAATTATTTTTAATAATTTTTAATGATAATTTAATTCAATAAATTTTTGGTGACACACCATTAATATAATTGGAGTACTAAATATATTTGTAACGTATTTATTTTATACCAGTTAAGATATTGGTAACTAATTGATATAATTTTAATGCATCGATTCTATATCAAATAAATTATTTCCAACGTAATGATTTTAACGTATGGGTCGTCAAAAAGGCTTTTATATCATACAAAATTATTTATTTATATTATTAATTTTGACTTTTTTATATTATTAATTTGTATAAAAATAATTTTGTAAAGAAATAATTTTGACTTTTTTATATTATTAATTTATAATTGTGTAAAAATGAAATTAAAAATAAAAATCAATTTAGTATTTAAAAAATGAAAAATAAATAAAATCCAACGTGGCAGTTCAGTCACGATTTAAAACTAGAAAAAAACCGATTTAAAAAAAATATTAACAGAAGGACTTATATGATCTGGTTAAATTTTATAAGGGATTAAATTAGGTCTATTTTATTGTGAAGGACTAATTTGTCTCGTGAGGGACCAAAATGAGTCTTCACTCAATAAAAAATTAAAGTTGCAATCAATTAAAGATGATTATGATATTTAATTTTTTTATAGGTAAATGATTTATATCTTTTCATTTCAAAACTCTTTACTTACCTAAAAAAATATACTGTTTTTTCTTTATTCTTTGATTCTTTTTTCTTATACATTTCAAAATTATGTATACATTTTTAATTTGTAATATTTTATTGTATTATATCTTTATTTTTTGTTTTGTTCGACCTTACAATAAATAAATATCAATAATATTTTATAAAACTAACTTTATATATATTGATAAACTTAATTTCTGAATTTGACCTAACTAAATATTCTTTAGTTCTATGAATTAATCTAAAATATCATCTTATTTACATATTATAATATCTACAATTTCAATAATTATTAAGATTTAATATAAATATCACTCAAACATAAAATCAGTCAATCGATCTATGAGATTTATCTATTAACATTTGCACTTAAAATATAAAAAATTAAAGTTCATTCTATGAATTAATATAAAATATCATGATATTTACCTCTTATAATATCTACAATTTCGACAAAACTTGCGCAAGCATAACCCAGTAATTTTAAGCAGATTCTCCATTGTATATTGACACCAGCCAACTTGATTTCTACTTTTAGTATAGACGATGTTTGCTACTGTCTGCACCAGAAAAAAATCCAAAACACATGGATTAAGACAATATTTAAATTGTTACTAAAATAATAAAAAAATAGGGATCGGAAACAACCATGTAAAAAACTAACCATATACTATGGAGTGACGCCAATTGGTACTTCAGAATGATACACTACAAATTCAACCTGCAAATAATATGAAACGCCAATTGGTAAGTCAGAATGATACACTACAAATGCAACCTGCAAATATTATGAAAGATATTTTCTATCAAGAAAAGAAAGGAACAAATGTTAAATACCGGTCTGTCCATGAATAATAATCGTGGGAATGGCTGGAATTGTAAAAATAGTATAAACCAAAATTTCCATGATTAGGTTTGATGAACATGATAGAGAATATGAAAGTATGATCGGTTATATATAGTAATGATAAAACCGTTTTGAAATGTGAAAGGTGGAGGACTTGGAAGGCAGAAGGGTTAGAAGTTATGGATGGAAGAATAGAAGGTTGAGGCTGCTGATGTGGAATATTGTGGAGACAGCAGCTGATGTGGATAGTCCCAATGATCAAGAAAAGGGAGACTTTTCTTATATGATAGATTGTCCATTAACTATTAGTTGGTATATAATATTTATGAGATTAAAAGAGATGTACTTACATTGTAAACAAGTTTTATATCGTCATTTAATAAAATTATATTATTTTATTATGTAATATAAATGATTTAAAAATTATAGTCTGATTTGGCGGGATTTATGATCGTGATTGATTGATAGTGTAAAATTATTTTATACCGCCAATGCATCACCTCTGTTCTCAATAATTATATGTACGATTTTATCGTCACAAAAAGAAATCATTTTTAAATGACAAATTTTTTGTTGTGATATTTGTGAAACAAATTAGAATTAAAATTTTTATTTTGGTTAAAAAAAATATAGATCAAGCAATATATAACAAACTAACAATGCTAGAAAAGCCTAAGTTTCTCAAAGAAAAGTTAAGAAGTTGGAATAAGAAGTGTTTGGTATTTTGGATTTGGGGGTGGAAGAGGCGATTAAGGAGATGAATGTCTTGGATTTCGAGGTGGCTAATATTGGTGTCTTGGATGTTGATGAGATGATTCTTAAGAGATCTATTCCTAAAAGTAGGTAGTGGCGTTCTAATTTTGATAAGGGGAGCATGCTTAGACAGAAAGTCAAGCAAAAACGGTTAGTTGAAAAGGATTCTAATTCTACATTTTTTCATAAAGTTAAGAATTCGAGGTTTAGGAGGAATAATGTTGTGGGGTTGAACATGGTGAACAGGTGGGTGGATAAGTGGGAGGTCAAGAGTCATTTTAAATATAGATTTCAAGAATCAATTTATAGAAGGCCTGACTTGACAGGTTCTACTTTTCAAAGTTTGGATTATGTTGATAGGGCTTTTCTTGAGGGGCCTTTTTCTATGGAGGATTTAAAGGAGATCATTTGGGAGGGTGCAAGGGATAAAAGCCTAGGCCCGAACGGTTTTAACATGTGTTTTTATAAAGCTTGTTGGGACATTGTGGAGGATGATCTTTTGAGAGTGGTAGATGAGTTTTATCATCTTATTCGAGTGCCTGAAGAGATTATGGCTTCTTTCATTGTGTTGATTCCTAAATTTGATATTCTCCAATCTCTTGATGAATTTATGACTATTTTTTTTAGTTGAAAGTGTGTATAAGATTTTAGCTAAGCTTCTTGCGTCTAGATTGAAAGTGGTGATTCCCAAGCTCATTTATAAGTGTCAAACCGCTTTTGTTGCTAATAGAAAATGCTAGATGATGTGTTAGTTTTGAATGAGGTGGTGTATTATGAAAAAGGGGGAGAAAAGGAGATGTATGTAGGTTAAAATGGATTTTGAAAAGGCTTATGATTGTGTTTCTTGGGATTTTATTAGGAGTATGCTGAGAAGGATGGTGTTTGGTGAGAAGTGGTATGGGGGGTTGGAAGCTTTGGTGTTTAATAGCTATATGTATGTTTTTTTTAATGGGAGTCTAATGATGAATTTTAAAGTCACCAGAGGATTAAGATAAGGGGACCCCCTTCTCTTTTTCTTCTTTTGGTGGTAGAAGGTTTTGCCAGTTAATGAACCAAGTGCTCTCTTTAGGAGAATTTTAAGGCTTTCACTTTAATGATTATACTCACTTTGAACTGTTACAATTTGCGGATGATACTATCTTAATTGGAGAGAGATCTTGGAATAATCTTTGTACCATTATAGCCTTGCTTAAAGGCTTTAAGTTGGTTTCAGGTCTTCAGGTGAATTTGTCCGAAAGCAAATTATTCGGTCTTAATCTTGATTATGATTTTTTGCAGGTGGCCGCTTCTTTATTGTCTTGTGGTTTTGGTTCGATACCATTTGTGTTTCTTGGCATTCCAATAGGCATCAATCCTAGATGAAAAATATTTTTGGGCTCTGATTTTTTCCAAATTTAAAGGAAGGTTGGCAGTGTGGCACAGTAGATTCTTATGTATTGGAGGTAGGGTGATTCTTTTAAATTTTGTTTTATCCACCATGCGCATCTTTTTCTTCTTGTTCTACAAGCTCCAAGGTAATCATTAATAAGATCATAAAGATCCAAAGAGCTTTTTTATAGGGAGGGGTGAGGATCCTAAGAAGGTTAGTTGGGTGAGTTGAGATTCTATTTGTTTATCCAAGGATAAGGATGGCATTGGGCAGGGTTTGAGCATGGTACTATAGTATCTGTCCCCATATCCGCAATTTCAAAAAATTCCCGTACCCGAGCCCAAACTCGTGTGGGTATCAATATTCATACCCGTACCTGTACCCTATGGGTACCTCAATATCCGTACACGTAACTGTTTACCCGCATTTATAGTAAAATTAAATCATTTAATCATAAAATATCATATAATTTAAGTCTTTTTAAAAATATTAAAAAAATTATGCATGTTATTGTTGAGTTAAGAAACAAATAAACACTTTTATTAAAATGTGTAATGATTTAATAGCGATATATTAAAAAAAAATTAAAAACATGCATTTTTTATATAATAATATAAATGACATTATAGAAATATGTAGTGCGGGTATGGGGCAGGGTGGGTAGTAAGGTAGCCATGTTTCCACCCATACCCGTATATTTTAATGGGTAATTACTCGTGCCCGTGTTTGTACCCATTTTTGCGGGTTTTTATCCTACCCGATATGGGTATTTTTGTGGGTACCTACTAGGAATGGGCTAAATTGCCATCCCTATCCAAGGAGGAAGATCGTTTAGGGGTTAAATATTGTGGTTTGTTCAAAGTTGCTTTGTTAAGTAAGTGGAAATGGCAGATTCTAAATGATGATTCTTCCTTGTGGTCTGACCTTCTTTATAGATGTGGTGATGTAAAATGGAACGTTTTAAGTGGTACGTGTTTGAGTAGGATGAAATATTTGTGGTGGAAGGATTTGTGTGTGTCATACCCCAAAATTTTCCCAACATATTTCAAGATATTTTGACTTACATGACCTTCAACTGCTCAAGATTATGCAAGAATTGGGCACACTTACCTGTCTCCTAAGCAATCAACCCATAACTAGGGTTTTGCTTCTCTCAAGGTAAAATCCAGTTCTGATGCCCCAAGTGGACTTCATAATATCTCGTATGTCTCAGAGGGTCCTCACACTAAGTTGCAAGCCTTGGATCACAAATATGCTCAGACAAAAGTTCAAATGATCAATAGTCGACCAGTTTGACCTAAAAGTCAACAATGGTCAACATACAGTCAAAACTCCTGATTTTTGGTCAACATCAATGTTTTGAAGTTACATTCATCATTTGATCAAGGGTTGATCATGATTCATCAAGAAAAGTTCAGAAATCAACAAAACTCAAAGTTTCTAAATTAGGGTTTTTTTTGACTAAAAGTCAACTGAACTTTGACTGGCCATAAGTCTCTCATACTTTATCATAAATTTCCCAACCAAAGCTCAATTTTTAAGGAAATTAAATTCGCGATCGCTACAACTTTGTCTCTCTATAGCCAAGGTAAAAAATGCACCATTTGAGGGATATGAGCCAAAACATTACAGGTCCTTCTAGAAGCTCACAAAAAGCAGTTTTTTGTCAGGAGCTATATCTTCAAGATAAAATTCTCAAATTCAAAATATGTTCCAAAGTGGCTTGTAGATAACATATTGGGATTTCCAAAAGTCCTAGAACATCTTTATATGACAAATATTGAAGGAGTTATGACTTTGTAAAGTTGAGCAATTTTGAGAAAATGCATGAAGGCCAAAGTGGTGAATTTTAAGTTTTTGACTAAATGGGCCCAAATATTTGATTCCAAACTTGAACCTTGGACCATCCACGACCCATAGGCCATTCAACTTTTTTTTAGTATTCATTATTTATTTTTATGTTGAATTTAATCATTTAAATTCAATTTAATTGGAATAAAATACTAGAAATAATCAAAGATTATATTTGGTACCAAATTTGATCCAATATCTCATCAAAAATCCAGGAAAATCAATTGAATTTCATTCATGGGATGATTCGAGAGATTTGATACCAATTTAGCAAGTTTTCAATCAAAATTCCATCAAAAATGTTTCACACTCAATCATGCCAATTGCAAAGATTTGGATCAATTTTGTTAACCTAATGTATTCCCTATAAGTTCATAAACGTATTCAGAAGCAAAGAACAAGGATTGCAGCCCAAAAACACTCATACCAAACTAAAAAAATTCAAGAAAACTTTGAATTTGGGTTGGGAGTTTGAAGGAGACTCAGAGGCTTTTGGAGATTCAAACGTGTTCCTGGAGTATTGTTGATCGTTTTCCAATCAAGATCGAAGCCTAAGACACCTAGAATCGGTGTCCACAAACTCACGGTTTGGCCAAGTTTTGAAGAGTTTCGAATGATAAGGTATCCTTACTTGCTACCTATTATGACTATTCTCATCAATTCATAGGACTTCCTATCCTCCTTATGGTATGAATAGCCCTATGGCGATACGATGACTCTCGATGTCTCGAATACATCCAATGAAAGGACTTCCCACTAACTAATGGTGTGGATAGCCTCTTTCCTCAATGAAAGACTTAAAGAACAAGAAACACGTTAAACTTAGGGTACATAATTCTTAATTGCTTGCTCAATTCAAACAAATTCAAAAGATGCTTTTTACACCTCATTTTCAAAATGATTTCAAAGGCTACACTTTATTTACAAGTTAAAGTCCTTTTTCAAAATCTTTTCTAAACATACATTACACTTCTTTCAAACAAATCAAATAAACAAGTGAGCTAAGCAATTAAGAGCCCATGGATAACTATGGATACAAAGGGTGCTTACACCTCCCCTTTGTATAACCTACCCTCGAACTCAAAATCTTTAAAGGTCTTTCCTGTTCTTTTTTCCTTTCCAATTGGATAAAATAAAAGTCGGCGGCGACTCTTGCTATCCGCAACATTTTAAAATAAAGTCAGTTCTCCCACTGTATTACAGTGTGCTATCAGAAAACCTGTGGATAATTCTTCCCATATTAATTGGTTTTCTTCATCCATCTCCTGTGAGTTTAGAAATGAGAAAATTAGATTTTTTAGAGACATAATTGGCTTGGATCCTCCTCCTTTAAAGTCGTATTCCCTTCTTTATATCGGTTATGTGATCCGGCTCATCTTAAAGTTGGTGAGGTTGGGGTTTGGGTAAATAATTTTTAAGTGTGGGACATCGGCTTTAATGGGGTACGTGGTCTTGAGGGGATGATGCTTTATTGTTGGAAGATTTCTTTTTTATTTTGCATGTGGTAATTAATTAGAATATTTGGTTTATTTAATAAGAAAAATTTAACTTGTATAGCAAAATTTAAATAATTAGAATTTAAATATTTGATTTATTTAATAAGAACTAATAGTTTAAGGAACTATATATATATTACTTGTATTGCTTTGTATTGCTTTCCTTTTTATAAGAGACAAATCATTTTTTAGGTTCATTGAATAACTAATGTATTTGGTCTCTTTATAGACTAGATACATTGATTATTCAATGAATCTAAAAAGTGAATTTTCTCTTATAAAAAGGAACGGAGGTAGTAATTATTATTATTAATATATATATTAGTTTAAGGAACTAATAGTTTAAATAATAAGAAAATCAAGTAATATATATATGATGATGCTTTATTATATATTAAATTCAACTTGTATTGTAAAACATGAGAAAAATTTAAATATTTGGTTTATTTAATAAGAACTAATAGTTTAAGGAATGGATCGATCAAATTAAATATCTACAAAGAGCTATTAAATGGAGTAATTATAATAAAAATCACTCTCTAAATAATAATACAAATATTAATAGAAATAATTAATTATAATAACATGTTATATATACTGATATCTCTAACATAAGCTAATTCTAACGGATCAGAATTTGGTGACTTTGGTTTTTAGTAACTTTTTCTTTGTGTCATTCAGACTCAGTTTTAATAAATTATTTGTTTTAATTATTTGTTTTAATTATATTTATTTATTAAATACATTCACAATAACAGTAAAGTCATTCAATCTTCTTCCAATTCTAACTTGTACCGTTGACTTATGGTCTCGGCTCTGCCTCTAGACAAGAGAATTAATGAAACTTGGTTTTCGGTACATATTTTGAAACCCCTAAAAACAAAATTTTTAGTTTGTTTATGAAAATCTAAAGTTCTTTGTAAAGTTCTTATTTTCAGTTGGAGGTTAATTGTTAACAAGGACGAAATTGGTCAAGCATGGAATTATTGTATTTGTTGGCTATTTTATTTCTTTGGTTTTTTAGGTTGTATAAGGATGAGTACTCCTAATATTTATTTTTAGTTGTTACCATTATTTCTTTAAGCCTACTTGAAATGACAAGTCCGGCGATTTTGAGGGTGAAAAGAAGCATGCATGGCCCCTGGCTGCGGCTCTCCGGTTCCACCACAGTTGCATGTATTGACTAATTCAATACACATTGCTACACCGCGATAGAATTTTCAACATATCCCAATCTCCATTTATTGCGATTATTATGTCATTCGTCCTCATTTATCTATCTATCTTTTTCCGCCCCCATAAACAAAACATAAAGCCGACAATACATCATAAACTTAAATTTATACTCATCAAAGGAATATACTCATCATCTATCATCTGTGTATTGTGGACGATAATGCCTATTTAAGAAGAGTTGAGAGTTCAATTACAATAAAGCCGACAAAATATCATAAACTTAAATTTATATGCATGTATATCTCACAATTATGTAGCTATCTCCTACTATATTAAGAAAACACTATAATATGAAAAGTTTGTTTTTGCCCCCATTTTATTGGAAAATTGATATTTTTTTTCTATTTTATCAAATAAAAAATATTTAAATTCATTTTTTCTACTTTTTCATCCATTTTAATTAATATACTTTTCACTTGCTAATGCTCTTTGTTAATATTTGTAAGCTTTGTTTATATAATATAAAATTTCTGCTTTGTTATTAATGAAAATATACATTTGTAAAATGATATAAAGTAAACATCTAATAAATATTTATTAATAATAAGTTAATTAAAATAAATAATTTTATAATATTAATGACATAATATACATATATATATATATATATATATATATATATATATATATATATATATATATATATATATATATATATATATATATATATATATATATATATATATATATATATATATATATATATATATATATATATATATATATATATATATATATACTCCAAATTTTTCATTTATAAGTTTTTTTCATATTATTATTTTTATAGATAAATTAGTAAATAAATTATTTGAGCATATTAGTCAAATGCAAGAAAATGTTTATCACTAATTAAATAATTAAATTTAGTATTTCAAATATTTTCTCAATTAAAAATATAACAATCAAAACAATACATCAATTATAATTTATTATAAAAGTCATATATGAATCAATTTTGCACCAATAATTAATTAAATAATTTTTAATTTTATTAATATAAAAAGAAAAACATATACAGGGTTTATTCCTACAAAAATATTTATAATTTACTAATATAATTTAGTATAAAAGACACACTTTAATTATTTAATTTTTTTAAAAGTAAGTCACAAATATTTGTTAAAGAGTACTATTCATACACAATAAATACATAAATATTTTACTAAATTTATTATTTCTTTAATATCTTCAATAAAGAATGAGAATAATTATAATAAATTAATTGTAATATATTACTCATACTCAAAAATGTTTACACAATTAATTATTTCACGTATGATAAAAATCATACTAAAAAATTAATCATTTTACATTGAAAATTGACAAGTTTTCAATTTTTAATGGCATTTAAGTTAATTTTTTTTATCGTACCAAAAAAATATTACATATATTTTTTTAGGCTTTGTTTGCGAATTTGAAAGGGAGGAGAAGAGAATGTTTCGGAAAACGAATTTTTTAAAAAATATAATAAAATATTTGACACTTTTTAAAAAAATAACTTTGTATAGAAGAATAAAAGAGTGTTTATTATTACTATATGTTTAATTTTTTGATTACTAAAAAATTTATATAAGTCTTCCAAAACTCTCTTCAATACAAATTTTTAGTTCTCTCAAATCAAAAGGTTTATGGTGCAATGAATAAAAACAAATCCTCCAAAACCCTCCCAATCAAAATCCTTTCATTCTTTCCACTCGATCTTTCTCTTTTTTTCAAAGTCCTCTCCTTCCTTTTACTCCAAACTCCCAAACACATCCTTAAAATCTCAGACAAAAAACTATATGATAATTAGTCATTCTTTTTTTTGGTTTATCACCACCGATTTAGTTCGGTTCGAGGGTCAGTTATGACACCAAGTGGTTTCAACCCCCTACCGATCACAATTGTGGGGAATCGAATGATAAATCAAAATCCTTTCATTCTTTCCACTCGATCTTTCTCTTTTTTTTCAAAGTCCTCTCCTTCCTTTTACTCCAAACTCCCAAACACATCCTTAAAATCTCAGACAAAAAACTATATGATAATTAGTCATTCTTTTTTTTGGTTTATCACCACCGATTTAGTTCGGTTCGAGGGTCGGTTATGACACCAAGTGGTTTCAACCCCCTCCCGATCGCAATTGTGGGGGATCGAATGATTATAAGTCATTCTTCACTAGTCATATCTCATTTTAAAATAAATTTATTATCAATTTTAAGCAAAACATGAGAAGAGGATAAAAAAATATTTAAATTTAAAATACAGATACTATTTATGTGAATAAAGTAAAATAAAAGAATAAAATTGTAATTTAACCTTAAATTTTATATATTATATTTACTACTATATGTTTTCCACGATGTTTACACGATATTGTTTTAATTGGTCAGTTAAGAAATTACTGAAACACCCAATTTATACGAGCGACGTTATATTTATTATAATTTTTAATAAAAATCTTACACGAGTCATTTGTCTATTTAATAACTTTAAAAATATACAATTATAATAGAGAAAAAAATGAGATTAGTGGAGATATGTATGGTTAGCACTCCATTCATTTTTTTACGGTGGTGTGAGATGAATTTGTATGGTTAATACTCCAATATCTAAATGAGTTCAAGATTCAAGATGAGCATAGTGAAAAGTGGAGATAAGAGATTGTAATTTGCTCTTAGTGTGTGAGCTGATTTTGTACCTTGGGTCAAGTGGGATGGATTTGAGATGGATTGAGCCTTGGTCATTTGGGCCTTTGGTCAGCCAAGAACTGTTGCCCGCAAGACTTTGTCGAGCACTGAAAGAGCCAAGGAAACCTTAAGTAATACTAGTCGACCTTCAAGATGTGGTCTGATTTGAAATAGAATTGAAACGTTTGGAATCAGGTGAAAAAAGTAGTGGGGAACAGAAGTTTTAAATGCAGTCCCATAGTTGAAATGCTTCGACGTTATTTTCTGACACGTGCAGTGATGTGACCAGCTAGGGTATGTCGTAGTTGACATAGTACTTGAGAGCACTCGAGTTGGTGTGTATCCTTGAGTGGAAACCTAACAGTTGATCTTGTTGTGAAGTCAAGACTCTCCATCTATTATGTTTTGATGAAGAAAAAATGATAAACAAATGAATGGAGAAAGAATGGAAAAAGCTTCAAGTTTAATTGTAACATCAAGTGATCAAGATTCATCATAATGAAAGCTAGCAACAAATATATCAAGAATTTTACTTTGAAGACTAACATTGATCTTAAATTATTGAGGTACAAGCATGCAATTATATTGATAATTTTAGTGCTCAAATTATTCTCCAAAAAATCACTTGCATGCATTGTTCATTTGTGTTCAAAATTACTTTCAAATATATTTTTTTTAATCATATTTGAACCATGTTGAATCACTTTTAAATATAATTTTTTATCATGTTTGAACCATGTTAAATCACTTTCAAATATAATATATTTACTTGGATAAATCAATAGATGTTGTATAAAGTTGGTTCAAATATTTAGATAATTTTTTAAAATTTTCAATTTTTAAAACATGCAGAATTTGGTAAATTATGGCAGTTTTAGCCCTCATAACAGCACTGAAAACCGCCATAATTTACACCGATCTGAAACAGTGTTTTATTTAAATTTTGAAATTTGCTGCCAACTTTTTATGTCAGGTAACCGTTGGAACCGACTTAAAAAGTACTGTACGAATTTAATAAAAAAACAACAACTTTTTAACACATTTTCATGCACTCTTCATGAAACATTTTCATTTTAAATTGACATTTTTTCATGATATTTTTTAATGACTTCACCATGGTTCATAAAGGTGTTATGCTCTTATAAATACATTAAATTTCAAATTACAATTCACCTCTTCCATTGCAATTTAACATCATATATTTTTACTCAAATTTTCAAACAAGTGTTTTTGTTCTTAATATTTCATAAAGAATTTTTTACATGTATGTTCATAACATTCTAGAAAATTCATATAATTCTCATAAACACTTGAGCACTATATTTTCATCATAAATTTCTTGTTTGGAAGAGAAGATCAATCCTAGTGATTGATATATGTTCATCAACATTACTACTCAAATATATTTGGTTATTATCGACTTGCTATCTAGGATTGTTGGAAGCAATGGTTTTTGATTAGTGAGAGGATTGTTCTCATAATCAAGTTAGTAAATCTAAGAGGATTGTTCTTAGTGGTTGAAATCTTGTTGTCCAGGATTGTTGGAAACAAGTGAGTCATTAAGGGAGGATTGTTCTCTTAATGTACTTAGTGAAAATCCAAGAGGATTGTTCTTGGTGTTTGGTGTGTCTTGTGTAAGTCACAAACAATAGTAAAATCTCTTTCATGTTGAAAGGGGACTGGAGTACTCTCGGATTGTGAGGGGAACCAGTATACATCATTGTGTTATTTACTTTTCCGCATTTACCGCTTTCACAAATCATAACCAGAAAAGAAACTAACACATTTCTAAACTCTTGCACCAAACCAGAAAAATAAGAACATCAAGTATTCAAAAACCGGATAAATCTTCAAAGTCCTAATTCACCCCCCTCTTAGGTGCACTCAATAAACTTACAATTGGCATCAGAGCAAGTTATAGGTAACTTGTTTCTAAAGATCCAGAATGACTTCCGCAAATAAAAATCTTGTTTTCAAAGATGGTGGTAGTAACAACAAGCCTCCGTTGTTTTGTGGTGAATACTTTGACTTTGGGAAAATCCGAATGAAGGCTCACTTAGAAGCACAAGGAGAAGAAGTATGAGAAGCAGTCCAAAATGGTCCCTTTGTTCCTACAATTATTGTCTATGGCGTTGAATCAACAAAGCTTAAAGTTTCATGGAATGATGATGATAAGAAAAAGGTCCTCTATGATAAAAAGGCAATCAATCTTCTTCAAGGTGCACTTAGTATGGATGAATTCTTTCGTGTCTCGGCATGCACAACGGCAAAAGAAATATGGGATACTTTAGTCGAAACTCATGAAGGAACCGTTGAAGTTAAGAGATCTCGTTTAAATACTTTAAGTCAAGAATATGAATTATTCAGAATGCAGCCCAGGGAATCAATCCTTGATTTACAAAAAAGATTCGTTCATTTAATAAATCATTTGAGTGCTCTTGGAAAGATAGTCTCTACCGAGGAACAAAATCTAATGGTGCTTAGATCTTTAACAAGAGAATGGCAACCGAAAGTAACGGCGATATCCGAGAAAAGGAATCTATCAAAGATGACTTCTGCAACCTTGTTCGGTAAACTTCAAGAATATGAAACAAAACTCGGAAGACTTGAAACGCATGAAATTCAAATAAAAGATTCAAAAGACATTGCCTTAAAGACAAGAGTCAAACATCATGATAACAATCAAGAGGATGAATCCACTAGTGAAGAAGATAATGAGTTTATTAAAAAGTTTGAAAAATTTCTAAGAAAAGAAAGGAAAAATGAGATCATTAAAGAGGAAACACCAACAAGGAAGGTTAAATGCTTTGAATGTGGAGAAAGAGGACATGTCAAAAGTGAATGCCCTAAACTTGAAAAGAAAATAAATACTTCAAGAGAAATAAGGATAAAATATCAAAGAAAGCATATATAGCATTGGAAGACAATGATGAAAGTTCATCATCCGATTCCAAAAGCAAAGAATATACAAATCTGGCATTGATGGCATCACACCATTCTGATGATGAAGACAATGAGGTTAGTAATGAATTTACTATCTATGAAAATGATGCACAAGGTGCTATAGATGAATTGTTAAATGAATGCAAAAAATTATATAAAACTATAGCATCTCAAGAAAAACAAATCTTGTCCTTAGAAGAGAAAGTAGAAACAATTGAAAAGGAACTCAAGGATGAAAAACAAAAGATGATTAATGATCAAAAAGAAAAACTTGTGTGTAAGAATTGTGAATCATTGTCTTTTCAAATTGTTCAATTTAAGAGAGTTCTTGAAAGGTATGAAAAGGGACAAATTGGGTTGGAAGGTGTCCTTAGACAACAAAGATTCTCTAATGATAAAAGTGGTCTTGGTTATTCAAAGTCTAACAAACCAAGTACTAGTAAAACTATTTTTGTGAAGACAAGTGACTAATCCAACAAGAAAGAAATGGATAAAGCACAAGAGGTTCATTGTTATCATAAAAGAAAAAGTTTTGTTAAGAAGAAATCATATACTCCTAGATATAGAAACAACTTTGTACCTACTTGCTTTTATTGTGGTATTGTTGGTCATACACCTAATGCTTGCTATGTTAGAAACTTTAGTGTGGCAAGTGGTCATTATGTGTGGGTTAAGAAAGGAACTAACTATGATGGACCCAAAGCACATTTGGTACCAAATCAAACATAATTTTTTTTGTAGGTTTGCTTGAGGACCACCTACAATCTATGGTGTTTTTGACAAGTGGTGGTTCTAAGCATTTGATGGGAGACATATACTAACTTTCAAATCTAGTTCTATAGTCCAAGAGTTATTTCAAATATAGGGAATACCTTAAAGGAAGAATTCTTGGTATAGACAAAGTTGAAGTACTAAATTTCACATCCATTAAAGATATACTTTATGTTGAAGGACTAAAGCAATATCTTCTTAGAAAAATCCAACTATGTGACAAATGCTTCAAGTTCATTAAGGATGATTATTTGATGAAGCCACTCATGAGGTAAAACTCATAGGTAAAATAGTTAATAATATTTTCATAATTTATTTAATATACTTGAAGTCTCCATCCTTTTTGCTAATGACAAAGGGGGATAAGATTCTATGTATTTTTGTATGTCTTTCTATAACATTTTGTAGCAAGCATAAAATATCAAAAACTCTCAATCATGGATCAAGGGAAAGCATTGATCAAGGGGGAGTTATCATTGTTAGGGGGAGTATAATCCATCAAGCTTTCAATGGTTTGTCATCATCAAAAAGGGGGAGAATGTGAAGTCAAGACTCTCCATCTATCATGTTTTGATGAAGACAAAATGATAAACAAATGAATGGAAAAAGAATGGAAAAAGCTTCAAGTTTAATTGTAACATCAAGTGATCAAGATTCATCATAATGAAAGTTAGCAACAAATATATCAAGAATTCTACTTTGAAGACTAACATTGATCTTAAATTATTGAGGTACAAGCATGCAATTATATTGATAATTTTAGTGCTCAAATTATTCTCCAAAAAATCACTTGCATGCATTGTTCATTTGTGTTCAAAATTACTTTCAAATATATATATATTTTTTAATCATATTTGAACCATGTTAAATCACTTTTAAATATAATTTTTTATCATGTTTGAACCATGTTAAATCACTTTCAAATATAATATATTTACTTGGATAAATCAATAGATGTTGTATAAAGTTGGTTCAAATATTTAGATAATTTTTTAAAATTTTCAATTTTTAAAACATGCAGAATTTGGTAAATTATGGTAGTTTTAGCCGTCACAAAACATTTAAAACCGCCATAATTTACACCGGTCTGAAACAGTGTTTTATTTGAATTTTGAAATTTGCTGCCAACTTTTTAAGTCAGGTAATCGTTGGAACCGACTTAAAAAGTACTGTACGAATTTAATAAAAAACAACAACTTTTTAACACATTTTCATGCACTCTTCATGAAACCTTTTCATTTTAAATTGACATATTTTCATGATATTTTTTCATGACTTCACCATGGTTCATAAAGGTGTTATGCTCTTATAAATAGATTAAATTTCAAATTACAATTCACCTCTTCCATTGCAATTTAACATCATATATTTTTACTCAAATTTTCAAACAAGTGTTTTTGTTCTTAATATTTCATAAAGAATTTTCTACATGTATGTTCATAACATTCTAGAAAATTCATATAATTCTCATAAACACTTGAGCACTATATTTTCATCATAAATTTCTTGTTTGGAAGAGAAGATCAATCCTAGTGATTGATATATGTTCATCAACATTACTACTCAAATATATTTGGTTGTTATCGACTTGCTATCCAGGATTGTTGGAAGCAATGGTTTTTGATTAGTGAGAGGATTGTTCTCATAATCAAATTAGTAAATCTAAGAGGATTGTTCTTAGTGGTTGAAATCTTGTTGTCCAGGATTGTTTGAAACAAGTGAGTCATTAAGGGAGGATTGTTCTCTTAATGTACTTAGTGAAAATCCAAGAGGATTGTTCTTGGTGTTTGGTGTGTATTGTTTAAGTCACAAACAATAGTAAAATCTCTTTCATGTTGAAAGGGGACTGGAGTACTCTCGGATTGTGAGGGGAACCAGTATACATCATTGTGTTATTTACTTTTCCGTATTTACCACTTTCACAAATCATAACCAGAAAAGAAACTAACACATTTCTAAACTCTTGCACCAAACTAGAAAAATAAGAACAACAAGTATTCAAAAATCGGATAAATCTTCAAAGTCCTAATTCACCCCCCTCTTAGGCGCACTCAATAAACTTACACTTGTGACTTGTTTCTTTAGTTGATTTGAAACCTTTGAGCTTATGTTGCTTATAAATAGACAAATTTAGTATTTGGATGTTTTTTGCAACCCCTGTAATTCAACTTACAGTTACTTTCTAAGAGAACATATTTGTTTCCTCTTCTTTGAGAGTGTTGCTAAGACAGATTTCAATGCTTTGCTTATAACTTTCTCCTTTCTTCATCTTCTCATGCTTCCTCAATCTTAAATAACCAGGTACAATCCTAACTCAAGATTTTATCTCCAACATTTCCTGTTTCCTAGTCAGGATGAGTGATAGTATAGTTGACCTAGTGAGCGATTATGAAGGTGAAACTTCATGTGCTTATAGAATAGGGACATCCCCGATTCTCATCTCCTTCCTCTTAGTAGTGTTCACCTAGAACCATAAATCATACCCATATCTGACGATTATGACTCAAAAATGGTATCGCAAAATTCCTTGGATGAATAAACTTCGTCACCTGGTTCACAAGATTCCCTTCTCTCAAATGTTGACAGAGGAATGAACTACACCTAGGTCCCTATACCCTCTCGTGTCTTATGGAAAGAGGATACGCAAGCCAATTTTAAAAAGAGAGAATACACTAAAGATTACATGCAGCTTTGTATGCATGTTGATGGTTGTCATCCTAGCAACGCTTATGTGATGGCATACTTAAATATTTAAAGTTGGACGATTCTGTTGGAGTGTGACTATGTGGATGTAAAAGTAGCAGGTACTTCCTCAACTCTGAGTACTGAGACCGCTATAGATGTGTCTGGCATTGTGGTCGATGATCCCCTAGAATGGGTAACACTTCTAGTTGAGCCGAAAAAGAGGATATACAGTTCTTTTGACGGCTGTGTGACCCCATTCTATGAATGTTTGTTTACAAGAATAGAATTGTGGTTGTCTTATTTTGACTTTGAGGTAACCTTCTTAAACACACAAGGGAAAAATCCATGTTGCAATACCAAATAAATCTTGGACACGAAGCCTCCCTCGACAAAGAAAAAACTTTAGTATTTGTTGGGAAAAATAAACTTCCTAAGAAGATTCATATCCAACTTAAGTGGCAAGACACAAACATTCTCGCCATTACTTCGACTTAGGAAAGAGGATGATTTCAGATGGGGAAGTGAACACCCGAAGGAATCTGACAAAATCAATATATATTTGACGAAACTCCTATTTTTTACCCCTATTAGAAATAAGAACATGAAATTGTACATATTTGCATCAATTTCGACCATAGGCAACATGTTATCTCAAGAGGACGAGAATGGAGTCCAAACGCTTCCACTTTGTCGATATTGATCATGTACCTCGACTGGAGAACCAAGAAGCAAACGACTTATCACAAATTGCTTCAGGCTATAATGTCTCCACAGAGAGACTATAAGAGTTTTTCTAGGTCAAGGATAATCAGATTGCGATTGAATGCTACCTAGTGAGATCAATAACATCAAAACTTGGGGGGCAGATGAGTTTGGAGTTATACCAAATCTAGAGAGTTCTAAAAATTTTGAAAATTTTGAAACTTATAAAGTTTTTGCCATTGACCTATAGTCAGATAAGGATTGGCGAAGACCAATTGTCGAATACATGGAAAATCCAATAGGAAAAACAAATCAAAATATTAAGTTTAGGGACTTTAGCTATGTGATTATTGGAAGCGAATTGTTTAAGAAAATCCCTTAGGGGGTTCTTCTTAAGTGTCTTGGTGATAGAGAAGCATATCTAGAAACTTTTAAAGCAGATAGAGGA
This sequence comes from Vicia villosa, assembly GCF_029867415.1. NCBI lineage: Eukaryota > Viridiplantae > Streptophyta > Magnoliopsida > Fabales > Fabaceae > Vicia > Vicia villosa. Next base: position 202,283,919 of record NC_081181.1, read on the forward strand.
TCATATCGCTCTTATCAAGCATGCCAAAAAATGAAATGGTTGTTGTTTGACTCTGCGTGTACTGGCCAACAAAGCTGAAAGACTCCGTAGATTTCGCGAAGGGTTGCCAAGAATGCCAAAGGCATTCAAGTATTCAGCATGCACCTGCAAGTGAGTTGCACTCAATAATCTAGCCATGACCTTTTAGAGACAGACTTTAGACATAATAGGTGAGATTAAACCTTCGAAGTCGAGAAAGCCTAGATATATCCTAGTCGGATAAGATTACTTCATTAAATGGATAGAAAATATCCCTCTACCTAACATCGACCTGGAGGCAGTGATTAGTTTCATCCAAAACCATATTATATATAGGTTTGGGATTCTTAAGACTATTACCACAGATCAAGGCTCAGTGTTTACAGGTCAAAAGGTGGTAGACTTTTCCTTAAAGACATGGTTTAAATGACTGACTTCAACACCCTATTATGCTTCACACACCACTTCACCTAAATTCCTCTTAAACATAAAAATAAACAAAACTTTACAACCGTTGGGGTGCCTCCCAACAAGCACTTGTTTTACGTCGTTAGCTCGACGCCTTTATTGTTTTGGTGTTTGGAAAGTAGCTTCCTCCAATCATGCCATGGTGACGTCTCACCGTACAAACCTAAAGAAAGTGTCCTAACCAAAGCACTCAACAAACGTTATAGGTACAAATATATACAAAAACTTCACAAACATAAAAACGAAAGTATACAACTATATACATAAACAAACACATATGCACAAGTATGGAACACAAACAACTATTATCATGCAAAAAGGAAAAATTTGTGAATGTAAACAAGTAAACATATACAAGTGAAAATATACAAGTGAAACTATACAATATATACGATATATACAAAGCTCAAGACCATATAAACTATTGCAATGCAATTCAACAACCATCCCCGGCAACGGCGCCATTTTGTTGAATGCAGTATAGGGCAAGCAACAAAAAAGATTTGGAAATATTGATCCGGGAATTATCGTCCTCAGAGATGGAGAGATGCCATTCAACAGTTTCTACGGTTTCGAGCTTGGGTTTGAATGAGCAAAAAGTAAACAAAGATATAGACAAGAAAAGAATAAACACATTCTTAGAAGAGAAATAACTTATCAGGAATGTAAATATATTCACTCTTCACAAACATACACTTACCAACCCGTTATACTCAACCTACGATACTCATCTATGTTATCACGTATCTCTCACATAAGCGTCCATTTCTGGAGCATAAACGAGATCATCTTACAAATAAGGTTATCTCTAACGCAAAGTCACGAGAACATCTGTGTTCTCGCGTCGGCGATCTCTCGCGCGGCGCTCAAACACGAAAGCATTATGTACAGATACCCACAGTGAATGCTAGCTCTAAATCTATCTCTAGAGTTCAGAACCAACAGATTATCATCCTAGATAAGGATTCAAGAAGTTTATCTCTAAAGCACCCCAAATCCCCAGCATAGAGCAAAAATCCAGGATAATATCAACACAGATTTGTAAAGCAAGTTAAACATAACATTATAATCGGTAAATATACATAAGATTCAAGTAAATATACAAAAAAAACCAACCAAAAAGAAATACACAAAGAAGAAGAGAAATGAACCGAAAATCTTCCGGTTTGTCAGCTCCGTTCGACGCTCAATCCACCTCCGATCATCCGTATGCAACCTCCGAAGTTGTTTTCTAAGCTAATTTTGATCTAAGAATGAAAAAGATGGAGTTGGGACTAAAACTTTCCCAAAACCATAACCCTAAAATGTCTCAAATGAAGAAATATAAAGAAAATTCTGCGCAGGTCCGCTCAGCGGACTCGAAATTGCATCCAGCCTCTGATTTGCTCCGCTCAGCGGATGACAGCAAAAGTGAAATCTTGTTTTCGCCATAAGTTGAGAACCGTAACTCCGAATTGCGCCCGGTTCGAAACGTTGGAAAGCTTATTCAATGCTCTATCCAATAATGAATGAATGGAGACCAAATTGATGATTTTGATCATCCTTATTTTGAGTATTATTCTTTGATGAATTGGTAGAATTTGCATTCTTGAAGCTTAGTCTTTGGTCTTTATTACTCAATGCTCCAAAGATGCATGAATACCTATAAAATGAATGGAAAATTATTAATTGGTATAAAAATTAATCAAAAACACAAGTATGCACATATTTACACAAAAGTTAGGATTTTATTACAAAAATCATAAGATTAAAATTGATAAGTGTCACAAATATATACTCAAAATATCGACATTTTGGCACTTATCAAACTCTCCCCAACTTGAAACTTTGTTTGTCCTCAAACAATGTCAAATAAATCAAAGAATCAAAAGTAATAAACCAAAGAATTGTAAATCAACAAGTTTTAAAAACCAAAAACAAATGTATGGCTCAATACAAAAACATATAAACAAAGTAAATACTTACCACTATCCTACAACGACAACATGTAAACGAAACACATCTTAAGTACAAAAAGCATACAAAATATTCTAACACAATACATGCTCACTTCATGAATCACACCTAGCAAAAATTCATCAATGGATGAATAACACACAAAGGTGAAGGACTTTTAACACTCATCCAACAATCTTGCAAACAAAAGATTAAATTATGCATTCATCCAAAAATCACATTGAAGATATAAAAGCAATAATCATAAGGACTTTTAAAGGTTGTAATGTGGCTTGGTTAACAAACAAGGGATATGTCCTAAGGCTAATCGAAACAAAAACTCGCCTAAACCTAAGGGAGTGATCAATCCACCAAAGATTTAAACAACACAATCCGATCAAACTTCTTCCTTAACCACAAGTTTCTCAAACCAATCACAATACTTATTAGCACAATTATTCACTTCTCTTTTCTTTTTCTTTTTCAAAACTTTTTCACTTTTTTCTTTCTTTTTCTTTTCACGTTTTTTTCTTTTTTTTCTTTCTTTTCAACCTCATAGAAACAACCACATAAGTAGCAACCATTTCTCTCCCCAACTTGAATTCAACCACACCATCATATGAATACTCCCTACTTTCTAGGCAAGGTAAAAATTCATACCAAAAATCATGGTTGAGGGTTCAAGAAAAAAAAGAATCAATCATCCATGCAAAAATGAGAACTAAACACTCAAAGATAAGCATTTAGCAAAAACAACATGGACATTGACAAAAAGGCTCAAAAGGGTTAACAAATGATCACACACTCACAAGGTGAATTGACTATTTGGTTATGGTGGTTGTGCTCAAAATGAAACAAAATGCCTTGATCCTTATTTTGAGTCTTATTCTTTGATGAATTGGTAGAATTTGCATTCTTGAAGCTTAGTCTTTGGTCTTTATTACTCAATGCTCCAAAGATGCATGAATACCTATAAAATGAATGGAAAACTATTAATTGGTATAAAAATTAATCAAAAACACAAGTATGCACATATTTACACAAAAGTTAGGATTTTATTACAAAAATCATAAGAATAGAATCGATAAGTGTCACAAATATATACTCAAAATATCGACATTTTGACACTTATCAATAGGTCAGAAGTCAAAAAATTGGCATAAAATTCTAGACTAAATGCTTTGGGCATGTCAAAATCCCCCTAAAGAGTCGACCAAATCCACACCATTTCGACTCATTTATGGGCACGATGCAGTTCTTCCTATAGAAATATACCTTAATTCATCTGGAATTCAAAGGCAAGCTGAAATACCAACTAAATATTATTAGGGTATGATGTTGGATGAATTGGTTAACCTATATGAAGAAATATTGATTGCTTTAGACGTTTTGATACGACATAAAGAACGAGTAGCTAAGGCTTGTAACAAAAAGTTTAAAGCAAAAACCTTTGTGTTAGGAGACTTCATCAAGAAAGTCATTTTGCCCATGGTTAAGAAGGATCAAACCTTGGGAAAATTGTCCCCAAATTTGGAAGGATCATTCCGAATCATGCAAGCATTTACAAATAATGCGTATAAGTTGAAGATTTAAGCCCTGAAGGTTGAATCCTGCGAATAAATAGTAAGTACTTAAAATGGTATAAACCTACGTTACAGGAAATACAAATAAAGGAAGAATAGAAAATCATGCTTCTATATAAAAATACTAAGGGTTTTTTCAACCGATGTTCCCGAGTTCAGGCTCTCTGTCTTCAACCTTATTCACATTTGAATGTAATTCCTCTATTTGCTGCTTCCACTTGAGGATGTTAGTGTCGCAAGCATTAATTTCTTCATCTTTCTTTTTGAAGGTCTTTTCTAAGTCTATAATTCGACTCTTAGATTCAATTGCTAAATACCACTCTTTTGACCGAGGGTTGCAACTTGACCAACATTTTTCTCTTTCTCTAGATATCAGCAGTTACCTGGTCGAGTAAAGGTTCAAACTCTACTAAAAAGCTAATGATAGCAAGGGGGACCAAGAAGTTCAAGTTTCTTCATTAGACCTTCGATCCCATAAGAAAAGATGAAGTCCTATTCGATCGCTTTAAACATTTTTGTACTTAGAAGTTTAACTTTCAATTAGCGTAGCACTTATTCAATAGGCTCGACTAAAGAATCTCCACCAGAGACTGTTGAAGAACTTGAACACTTCTCAGTTAAACATCTTTAAGATGCTTATTATCCTGTGGTGTGTTCTTTAAGGATTTATCACCATCTATTGGTTCATCTTCAAGTCCTTTTTCTTCAAAAGAATCGGTGATTTGTTGCCCCTTGTGGACATTCTCGCCATGATCGTGGCATCTAGGATAAGAAGCATTGTGATGTTCTTCTTGTTCAGGAATTTCCTCTTTGGAAATGTATTCCATTTTTAATGATCTAGTTCTTCATTGTCAGATTTTGAAGATGATTCATCAGAGTTTTGAATCCTGGCCTCTAAATCAGGAAGTTTGTTATTTTCCGCCTCTGTGGGTTGGTCGACTTCGCTGACTAATTCTTTCATCATCTTAAGATGGACTGAGGAAGAACTAGTATAAGGGGGAATTGTATATTTAATACTTGATTCACATTGGTAGAAGGATTTTCCAACAAAAATTAGTTTGTTAGCATCTTGAGACTATTAGCTCAAGAAAGGTAGTAATTAAAATAAACTCACCTTAGTCGCACCAATATCAGGACTAGAATTGGCACTTTCAGGTTCGACGGAGGCAAAATTCTTTACTTTCTTGGCTCCCTTTTCTCTAGTTTGTGAAAAGGACTTTTTTTCCCTTTTTGCTTCATTAATGAGGGAAAAGTTGGACCATAAATGACCTTTTGGGGACCAATCATAAGGGTTTTTGATTTATTTTTCTTCTCGTTAGGAGTTTTAGGGGAAGAAGTTTTGAAAGTAACCTCGTTCTCAAATTCTTTTATCTTTGTGCCTTTTAATTGCTTGTGAGCGGATGCTTGAGGTTTGTCTTCTGTATGAACATCGACGAGAATATTAACCTGAATAAGAGAGACAACTAAGGTGTATATGTTCGAAAAGTATGTTCAATATAAAAGTGAACATGTACTTATTTCTCTTCTACCAGAGCCTTCTCTCCTCTAGTTCTCTTTTTTAAGGCAGTAATAACCAAACTAGCATCCTTCATTGTGTTTTTCTTGTGAGCAACAACTGCAAGGAATACGACAACAGATATATAAGAATAGCATAAAGGAAATATAGGATAAGTTGATCCCAAAATTTCTTTACTTTTCTCACCTTCATGTCACTACAACATTTTTCCTCTTTGACAACAATTGAAAAATGTTGCCAGAATTAAGAAAAATGTTGCCTAAAAGAATAGGGGACGTTTTCCAGGCGTCCTCTATGCGAGCATTGCCTATTATTTAAGGGGACGTTTTTTTCGGCTTTTGGCCACACTTTCGTAAAACGTCCCCTAAGCTACAAGAAAAGGGGACGCTTTTCCCTAACATTTTAGGCAACGATTTTAAGGTGTAGTTAAAAAGTGCAACGCCTGAAAATTGTCCCCTCAAAGTGGTAGAGTGGGGATACTTTTTGGGGACAGTTTTCAAATGTTGTCATATCTGATAACTATTACAAATTGTTCCCTAAAAGTGAAATAATAAGAAAGCTTAATAAATGTTTCTATAAGTTACTTAGAAATTTTTTTTACCATATATTTTATAAAATAAAGAACTCAAAGAAGAATTGCATCAATCATAAATTGCATGTACCACAAAAGCTGTGTCAATAAAATCTTCAAACATTAACTCAAATACACTTAAGAAACACAAAATGTCTGGCATCACTTAATACTATAAGCTAACACTTAGAAGTATGAGTCTAGTAAATACATAACTTCTTTAAGCTTAATGCGTAAGTACAAGCCTATAACAACAACGTCTAACTCATTTAAATTTGTCAAACTCATCGTCATCTTCATCATCCTCTTCATCACCTATGTCGTCCTCTTGAAGTTCATCATTTATGTCGTCCTATTGAAGTTCATCACCTATTTCATCCTCATCACTTAAATCGTCATTCTCATCATCTTCTTCATTGATATCTTGCTGCATAAGAAAATTATAACAAAATCAAGAACAAACAACCCCATAGATGCGTAAAACCAACCAAATATGCAATTTGAAATCAAAATGTTTAGGGGATTCATGACAAATCAGGAAAAAGAAAATTCCATAAAGCCAAATCAATAGAGATAGATTAATCATTTCACATCTACTAGAAATTGGCATCCAACTATGCTGCCACCAATAAATTACTACTATATAAAAGGAATTACCCTTTCAATTATAAACAAAACACATGCTACATGCAAGTAGTTTTGTTACCCAAAGAAAAGTAGATTCAAAACCGAACCATGCATTTCATTTTATTAGAAAGCTAAAGAAAAATAAAAACTGAAGCAAATATATCAAACATTATGAGAAACAATACCTGAACAACATAATGAAGAATGAATGTAGCAACAACGAGAACACAACAACTCAAAGAAGCAAGAATGCAACAACGCCGAAAATGCGACAACTGCAGAACATGTCGAAATTGATGCTTCTACCATATGTTCAAAGAAGTTAATAAATTTGAATTGAATTATATGCTTCTTAAGTACAAAAATGACATGGTACAACAAATAAACAACACATCAACCTAAAAGAACACAAGACTACTTGAATTATAAGCTTCTTAATTAGGAATTGTTCCACTATGTTGTGTTCTAAATATAATAAATGCAAGTTTTGAAGATTCAATAAAGTTTCAGGTAATTGGTCGTGAAAAAGATTGTATTCAAGAACCAAAAAATAAAGATTGCTAAGATTGAACAACCGTATAGGTAGTTTAGAGAAAACATAATTGTAAGAAAGATCAATCAATATGTTTAAGTGAAGTGAAATTGGCATATTGAAGAGAAAATATCATTGGAAGAAAGATCAATCAATATGTTTAAGTGAAGTGAAATTGACATATTGAAGAGAAAACATCATTGTAAGAAAGATCAATATGTTTAAGTGAAGTGAAATTGGCATATTAAAGAGAAGAGCTTGCGCTTTCAAGTAGGCAATTACACCCACCGGTGTTTGAACCGGCTCGAAATTCAACTAGTATAACAGAAGAAAATATTATAGTCACGTGAAATTTCAGTCTAATTAATGCTACCATTTTACTTTACAGCTGCACATACATCAACATTTTTCAAATGTCAAAAGTTGTCTATGCCTTATCAAATCCACTTTTTCAATTAAGTTTATCAACTTCTTCATTTTAACTTTTCATCACATCACTCCACGCTCTCTTTCATCAATATATACAAATATATATTTTTTAAAGTATAAAAAAATGTTTCTATGCTTTAGAAAGATAAAATGTCACCAGTGCTTTGTATATCAAATAAACAATGGTGTAAGAACAACTTCAACCATAAAAAATAATTTCAAAGAATAAGGCTTTATTTGTATTAACAGTTTAATTAAGAAGCTATAGCATATATATAATAAATCATGCGATGTCATAAAATGTACTAAGATATTTCTATATCAAAAGATAAAATCAAATCAGGTTGTTTTTATATAAGCTAAGTTAATGGAAATAAGTTGAAAATAATTTATGGACATTTCGTTAACCGTTTTCACAAATAAGTCTCTCTCATATCTTTCCGTTAGTAGGAACTTCAAATAAGTCTATCTAAACAGAAGATGACGGTTCTCTTTGCACAGATAATATATCTAGCAAGTTTTTCACATTACTAAAGACAAAGCATGGAGTGAACAATAGAAGAAATATCCGAAATTCAGAACTCACCGGAAACTGATCTGAATTTGCTCAAAATATAAAATATATTGCTCCTTCGGCGGTGGAAGCTCTATGTTCATAACGTGCACCTGTTTTTGCGTTTTGTTCCTGAAATTGATGTTTATCCAACGTTCACAATCAAACATAAGAAGCTAAATTACATAAAAAATTCAAAAACTATATTACAAAATACCACTATTAAATTCCATCAAATACTAAAACAAATCAAACAATTAACGAATTTGAAAAAACATACACAAACCATAGAGGTGTCCTAAAAAGTTGAATAGTTTAGAGACACGCTCAATCTATCTCTGCTTCAAGCAATAAACATACACATCCGCTGAGAACTTGTATGTGAACAAACAATTCCACTTTCCTTTCAAAGTTTATAAGTACAACTTTTATTTACACTAAACTCAGATTTTTTATCATATACTGACCATCATAAATTGATTTAACAATTAATGTTTTTCATTTTCTCCTTAATTAACTACACACACCCTGATAGAGAAATAGGACATAGTTGCAATAAAACAAATCACATATATAAACCCAATTCGAAAAACAAACCAAACAAAATTAACAACAATGAACACTACAAGCCTATAAGAGAAGCCTATAAGGGAATTAGTCCTTTGAGGTATTATAAGGCAAATAGACGAACACTTACAGAAAAAGTAAAAACAATATGATAGCAATAGAGTAGGTAGCAAAACAGCAACACAACAACACAACAACAAGATGATACCAATTGAAGCAACTCGGTGGTACTTATGACTTTAGCACTGAGGGTACACGACGCATCGGCGAACAACAACATGGGAAAAAAACGCAAGGAGCAACAACAACAAGAGTCGTTTGAGATTAGCTTTTGCCTAATCTTTTTTTTTTTTTTTGAAAAAGCCAAAAGATCTATTAACAGCAGCACAAGAAGTGCCTAAATTCTGATATCTTTTGCCTAATCTTTTAATTAGGGTTCGCATAGGAGAGTTCCCTTTTCCCTTGTGGCTATTCTTTACTTTCCCTAATTAAACAGGTTATGACTTACGATAATAAATTTTTTTAATTTTTTAAATAATTTAATACATTAAACATTTTTTTATTCTTTGGCCAAGTTGAATTCTATTTATACCGAGTGTTTTATTAATTTTATTTAATAATTTAATTTTAGAATAAATATATTTTTATGAATATTATGATAAATGATAAATATATTCTATGACGTTTGGAGGGAAAATTGCCGATTCTTTTTTGGTAACAATTTTATGCAACATTTGAAAAATGTACCTTTTTGTCAGGAGTATTGTAACAATCTAAAATTGTTCTCATAAGTATTTAAAGGAACATTTATCATTTATTGCTAAAGATAAAATATAAAGACGCTTGAAAATTGTTCCCAGAAGTATTTTAGGGAACATTTATGAGATGTTGCGAGATTTGTCTTGGCAACAGGCAAAAAGTGTTGCCTAATTTTCTTTTAAGCAACAATTTACACATGATGCATAAAAAAGTGTTGCTAGAAGCTATAAATGTTGTAGTGTGTATAGTAGATAAAACCATAACATGATTTATGTCGACATGAAGGTGACCTTTGAAACTAAATATATCATGTTTAGTCATATCTGCTCATTTGACAAGTTTCTGTTTACAATCCTTCAAGCACGAGGCCTGTATGAGCTAAATGATTAAGCTAGAACATTTTGGTCCAAGTGCAAAAACCTTTCTTCTTCTTCTTCTTCTAAGACTCCAATTTTCATTATCACTATCTCATTATCAATATCATTGTGATGTGAGAGTGACAATTTGATGTATTATATTCAAAATTTAAAAGACATTAAAGTCTCAATATTGTATTTTTTGTTGTTGTGTTATGATACAAGTGTGAGTTAAAAGTCTCATACTGTTTGAAAAAATGTAGGCTGAGAAATATATAAGTGAGAGGAGGCATAACGCTTTAAGCTTTTAAGTGAAGAAATGATTTTTCTTTTATTTTTATGGTTGCTCTTAACGTAATGTAAATGTCCCCAACACCCATCAAAATAAGAATCATTGGGTCTGACTTAGGAGCGTGCAAGACGGACTACCACACATAGCCTGAAATTTGTTACAGTTAAAATGTGGTTAAATAGGGTCTTATTAACCATCTGGCTAAGAAAAATTAGAACCAATAAAAAATTGAAGATAAAGTTTTGTATATTCACTTTAGCTTAATTACAAAAAGGTGAATGTCAGCTATATATAGCCTAGGGGATGCTAATAATATGGAACAGTTGGAAATGTGCCCAACGACTATTTTCCAGTTATACACAAGGTAAAACAAAGCTTAAAAATAAAGATATAATAAGGTTACATGTTAATACCATCCCTCAAACTAGAATGGATGTTAAGAAATCTTAGTTTGCTAATACGGCTGGAAAAGGACCAAAGTGCAGAGACTTGGTAAAAATGTCGGAAGCTTGGTTGGCAGAAATCTTATTGAATGTAGCTTTTTGATATTTGCACACCAAAAGAATGCTTTTGTGTAAAAAATAAAACAATGTACTACAATAGCGTTTTGTAAAGAGTGCTATTAATGAAACATCCTATAATAGTGGGATAGAAGGGGGTAAGGTGGTGAATTCAAGGGCATTAGCTGAATCAGTGTTGGTATTTACCGGAGGTGTGGGTAGGATGAGGGGAAAGAGCAGTAGTCATTGTTGGTGTTTCAAAGGGTTATAAAGGGTGGGAAATATGGTTGGGGTCCTGAATGTAAGGATGGAAGGTGGGAGAGTAAGTAAGTAAGGTTAGTTATAATGGTAGAGGTTTAGTTTGGTTGTTTTAAGGGAATATTTGTTCATAAAAATGGTGTTCCGGGGTAAAAATAATTTGCTTACTATTAATATAAAAAAGAAGGTGGCCCTTGGTTCCATGGTTGTAACCAAGATATAGGCATTTTCTAGTTCTACTATCTAGTTTGGTTCTATGTCTCTTAGATCTAGAAGCATAGTCCAAACAACCAAATATTTCCAAAGAATTATAGTCAGGCAGAATATTAAACAGTAAAGTGTAATGATTTTCATATTTCAAAAGCCTAGAACGCTTGCGTTTGATAAGAAAAACAACATGAGAAAGGGCACGAGTCCAGAAAGTTTTAGGTAAATGGGATTGGAAAAGAAGGGCATAAGTGACACATAGAAGGTGTTGGTGCTTTCTTTCCACAATGCCTTTTTTAGGTGTATCCACACAAGAAGTGTGATGGATAGTGCCCTGAGTTAAATAGAAGTTTTTAAGGGTAAACTCGGGGCCATTATCAGACCTCAGTATTTTAACACAAGTTTGAAACTGGTTTTTGACAAAAGTGATAAAATATTTTACGAGCAAAGTAGTTTCATTTTTTTGTTTCATTAAATATATCCAACAAAAACGACTTGAATCATCCACAACAGTTATAAAATACTGATGACCTTGCATAACAGGGGTGAAGATATGCCCCCGGATATCCATGTGGATAAGGTCAAAGGGTTTAGTAGTAGTAGTGCTATGGGGGAAGGGGAGCCTCCTTTGTTTAGCAGACAAGCAAGCATCACAATGAGTAGGGTGTTTTGCATAATGAGGAATAGGAACATTTTTATTAATGTGTAACAAAGTATTATTATAAGGTTGGTCCAATCTTTGGTTCCACATATGATAAGTATTTCCAGTAACAGAGTTAATATTGGAAATGTGATTGAAGATATTGTGTAAAATAAGTGTGATTAACACATAGAGGCCATGAAGAAGCTCAGCTGCACCATTTGACAAGGCAGGACCACGAAGGTAAAAGGCGACAATTTTTTAATTCTTGCCAAAGTTTTTGAAGAGATGTGAAGTATTGTGTTATAGTGGAATCACTTGTTTAAGGGTAAAGATTTCCTCTTGAAGTTCAGAAACCCTAAAGATGTCTCCTTGAAGATAGCGATCTTGTAGTTCTTGCCAGATTTTGTGCGCAGTATCCATCCATAAAACACTTTCAAGAATTCCAGGATCTATGGAGTTGGTGAGCCATGCCATAACCATTGTGTTGCAACAATCCCAAGCTAAAGTTGTTCGATCGGTAGATGAAAGACGGACTAGGGTTCCATCGAGGAATCCTAATTTATTCTTGGAACAAATCCCCACCTTTAAAGACTGAGATCAAGTATGGAAGTTTTTGTTGTTCATAGTTTTGGAAATAATGGTGATACCTGGATTATAGCTAGGGTGCATGTAGAAAGGATCGAGCATGTCAGTTTGGTATGATCGATTGTTGTTATCGGGTTTCTTTAGTGAAGATTTTGGAGTTTGTTGTGTAGATTCATCGAAATTGGAGCTTGTCATGGAAAAGGAAACAAAAAAGGTTATAGGGTTTGTGTGAAGAATATAACAAAAAAGAAGCCAAGAAGAAAGAAAAAAAGGGGAAAGACAAGGGAAGATATGAGAGATCTGGGAAATCTAATCAAAAGAATGAAAACGGAAGGAGTGGGTCACGTGAGGAAATAGAAAAAAGTAAATCAAAATCACAAGTGAAAGGCAAAGGTAATTATTGAAGGAAGAGAAAGAGGTTATTAGAGCATTAATTCACCGATACCATATTAATCATCTAGCTAAGAAACATTGGAACTAATAAAAGATTGAAGATAAAGTTTTGTATATTCACTTTAGCTTAATTACAAAAAGGCGAATGTCAGTTATATATAGCCTAAGGTATAATAAGGTTACAAGTTAATAGGTTTCATAAAATATTATCATAGTTAAATCATGCTTAAATAGAATATTTATTTGTTTTGCAATTGTTAAATTGCGGCTAACCTACACAAAGTCTCTAAATATTTGAGACGACTATAAGAATCAGATTTATCGAAACAAGTCTCAATATATATGTTGAACTTAAGATTCATAAATTTGTGAATTACTTACACCTTTCCAAAATAAGTATCAAATTTAACAACATTTTTTGTCTCAAAATTATCATTTGTAATTTTTAATGCATTATCTTCTAATTTTTATATTTAATATAATATTATATGTTATACTCTCAATTTATAATTTTCATTTGGCATTTGTGAGATTTGTGAGTTTTTTTTAAAGTTGTTGATTTATAAATATGAGTAATTTATTTTCATTAATATATTAAAAATAAAGAAATGTTGTTGCAAATGAATAAACTATGAACAAACAATTCACATGTATGATAATTAGAATACACTAATGTTAGTAAAAATATTTTGAAAAAATTATTACTCTTTTTCATATTTTTCTATTTATATGAAACTTTTTAATGTGATACTTATTTTAAGACAGGTTGGAGTAATAATTTTGAAAATATTCTTTAGGAAGAAAAAATTAATACTCCTCCCTTAAATCTTTAGGAAGAAAAATTACTCTTCCCTTAAAACATTAACACAATTTTTTTAACTACAATGATTGTTAACCAAAATTTTTAATGCTATATAAGCAAAGAACATGCTCCCACACAACCAGAATCGTCGGTGTATTTAACTACACTAGTCGAATTTAATGACGGGGCATGCATGGCCCCTGGTTGCGACTCTCAGGTTCCACCCCCTGGTTGCATGTTTTGACTAATTTAATTTAATACACATTGATACACCACTACAACAAAATTTCAACATACTATCCCCATCAATTTATTGTGCTTATTATATAATTGGTCTTTCAAATAAATTTCTCTTTTTTATTCAAGGAATATCCATCTATCATTTGCCTAATTTGGACTATAATGCCAATTTCAGAAGAATTCAATTACAATATATATATATATATATATATATATATATATATATATATATATATATATATATATATATATATATATATATATGTAATGTATTAAAATTAAAGTTTTATATAACTAATTCCTATAAAAAATATTATATATATTTTTTTTTTAAATAAGCAATTGATTATAAGAACTCGCACTAGGGGTACAACCCTTACAAACGGGACGGACTAAGCCGAAGAAAAACAATCCAAAGGAATTTTGTACCAATTATAAAAGCTACTAGACACAAGCGGATTATATGAATATAACCAGCTCCAAGAATAAAACATCACGTTGAAGCACACAAGCTATATTCGACACCTTGACAAAGCTATATTTTCAATCAACATGAAATTTAAAATTTTTTCAATACCGACAATAAATCATAAAAATGATATTCATGTATATCTCACAAAATAAATTCTAATATGATGTCATGATTAAATATTATAATCAATTAAATATATAAGTTGATTTTGTATTGTCGATATATAGTTCCTCGCTTAAAAATTACTCAATATATTTTAATAATTACCATATATATGATGCATATATTTTTTATATCTAAAGAATTTTAAATGATATAGCCCACGTATATCTAATGAAAATTTGTGAGTTTGAAATTTATTTATTTATTTTTGACAGTAAAACAATTTCACTCATTAGATAAAAAAGGAGTACAAGCATAATGACAAACATTGATTGAGAGCATTTCTCATCCTTAATCTAAAATCAACACTAATAGCTAAGTTTACTGAGAGAGTTGGACAATAGTAAACTTTGAAAGATTACAATCCAAAAGAGTAATACCAATTCAATGAGTTTGGGAACCACAATCTTTGAATCTATCCAGTTAAGGATCATATGTTTAGCTGTATCACGCACAGTTCGATTATATCGTTTCTCTATCTTGAAAAAATCCACCATCTCTAAAAGAAACCTTTGTTGGATGGAATAGAGAAGCTGGTTAGAAATCACCCTTTGATTTTTACTCCAAAGTCCATTATCATCATTCAAACCTCTTTGGAGCAAAACATCAAACACCTTGAAGGCCCACTGCAGATAGCTTAAACTAAAGCATAACACACACAAAGATACCAAAAGACGATAACACAAGAAAGAAACCATAGAACTAAAATTAGATAAATGGAAAAGAGGAGGAAATCGTAGACCGTAGGGGAGTTTATCATGATTTGACACTCAGTGGTGTGGACTATCAAACTTATCAAATATCTCTCCATTCTCTATTTTTTTTCTCTTTCATCACTTTCTCACTTCTTTGAATAAATTTTTCCCGTATATCATTCTTGACTAAAAAATATTTCGATCATAAATACCATTTTTCGTATATATATATATATATATATATATATATATATATCAATAATAGTTTTTTTTTGTGGAAGAAAGAAGTGAGAAAGTGATGAAAGAGAAAAAAAATAGAGAATGGAGAGATATTTGATAAGTTTGATAGTCCACACCACTGAGTGTCAAATCATGATAAACTTCCCTCTGATCATAACCAAATTCTCAAGGAAGAAAAAATCTCAAACAATGAGATTAAGTTTCTCAGCAAGACCATTACCTTACCTAACCACCTAAAAATCTTATACTACATATTAATCAGCTTTGCATGTAACAAACAAATGAGAGACATATTCAATAGACTCAACACACCACCCACAAGATAGACCATCATAATCAAGAATAATTCATCTCTTAAACAATTTATCTCTAGTTGAGAATTTACCTAGGAGAAATTGTTAATGGAGTACATCCACTCTTTAGGGGGGTCCAAGTACACCAGTAGAAGCCACCATCTGATGTAGACTACTAGAGAGAGTGCTATATGCAGATGCAATATAGTAGACATACATCTTCACCCTTTAAGAACAACATTACTTTTAGTCAAATCTTACTTATAGTCAAAAAGAGGTCTCATCTGCTATAAATTTCAGACCAAAAATCCATCGACTCACCTTCCAATGTCACCCACCTTTTCTATTTTCTATGTGAAAATAAAAAAAAAAAAATAAAGAATGAAACCGTACTAGGAATATCCTCATCCTATGAATCTTTTCAAAAAGAAGTAAACATTTCATAATCCACCTTCTACCTCAAACTCCAAGAGTAAATTTTATTTTTTTAAAATTAAAACAAACACACCTATAATTAATGACTTAAAAATAATTAATTTGATTAAATAGATAAATAATTTAATTTATACCGAAAAGTATTATTAATTTATATAATTTAATTAATTATAATATTAAATATGAATTGAATTAAGAGTTTAAAGATAGTGCATTAACAGGGTTAACTAACTTTACATATACAACCAATTAAAATCCTTATACTTGCCATGTCATATTAGTTTTTTTAAATTAAAATTGTGTTTTAATTAGATACATGGTTGTGATTGGTTGACAGTGTAAAAATATTTTATACTGCCAATGCATATCTCTTTTTTTCTTGAATTAATTATTTCTTATATAACTGTTGTTTTTTTATTAAGATGTCTCTTACTAGTCAAAGCCCTTTGAGGCTATATATATGTGTGTCTTACAACCATCATATATATCAAACAGACACATAACATCACAAGTGAAGTGAGTCACATAAGTTTATATCATCACCACTTAAGCCATGGAGAAGAAATCACTAGCGGTCCTGTCCTTCCTTCTCCTCGTTCTCTTTGTTGCACGTAATTAACTCATCATTCTTAGTATATTAATTAATTATTATATACTGCATTTGTTGTATTTATTTATAAAAAAAATATGAATTTGATTTATTACCTCTATTTTTTCACCCATCAAATTATTAAAATAACAAAGATAAAGTATTTTTATACATCTCATTATTAAATATTGGATGCTTTTGAGTAAATCAGGAGATTTAAAAAGGAGAATCAATGACTATATATTAACTAATGTAATTGTATTTGGATGATGCAGAAGAAATAGTGGTGAGTGAGGCAAACACTTGTGAGAATTTGGCTGGTTCATACAAGGGAGTATGCTTTGGTGGATGTGACGGTCACTGTAAAAACCAAGAGGGGGCGATTAGCGGAAGGTGCAGGGATGACTTTCGCTGTTGGTGCACTAAAAACTGTTAAATGCCCTTTCTCCAACACCAGCACGCATAATATAGCATGAATAAATAAAAGACACTGCAACTATATATGTATTGTGTTGTTTCTGAATTATATGTGTGTAATCAATATCGTGTATAACGTGTTAGTTATGCACTTTTATTATATGGAATAAAACATTAATCAATAATTTCCTTTCCAATATTCTACTCTAGCACTAACTTTCTTGGATTATATATTTTGTTTGTCATTTACTACGATATTTCTGTACCAGAAATGAAAAAATCTCATATTTGGATTCTTTACCATATGTACTACTCAACAAACAACTATTGCCTTCTTGAATTCTATATTTTGCTTATCATTTACTACGATATTTCTGTACCAGGAATGAAAAAAAACTCATATTTGGATTATTTACCATATGTACTATTCAACAAACAACTACGGCAAGTTCAAATATAATTAAATGACAATATTCAACTTTTTCTAACCGAAAATAATTTATACATAAGAGAATTTTCAATTTTAACTAAAGGTTTCGAGACAGAAACACTCTTAGTAAAATGAGTCTTACATTTTTTATAAAAGGGTAAAACACCCAACACCATGCCAACATCGGAACCCAAAAACCCAACAATTCAAAGTAAAAAATGGAAGTTCGCAGTGGAAAGAAAAATGAGATGATCATAAAGTAAAATCCATCTTGACTTATATTTTCAGGTGGAACCAAAAATATGTGAGATGATGAATGAAGAAGTTCTTTGGTGCATAAGTAGGAGGAACTCTTAACGCGGCGGAGGGAAAAAAAGACATGCAAGATTATCACTCTAATATCTAAATCAGTGAAGTCTAAGAGATGTTGTTTGTAAGTGAGAACGCGGTAATACCCGAAACGGTGCATCTTTGAATTTATATATGGTATACAGTTTAAACTACGGGATGTCAACTTGCATCCATTAGCGGGGATCCCCGTGGAGATCCCCCCGCGGGGACGGGGTTGGGGAACAAAGTCTCCCCGAAGGCATTTCAGGGATGGGAGTGGCGTAAATATCCACCGCCCTGTGGAGTCTCTGCCCCGCCTAAAATAGCATAATATCTTTAATTTATTTATAATGTTAAATTATTATGAAAGTTTATTTGTCATTTCATATAATTAATCTTATACACAAATTTAAAATATATATGTATTGTTAGTAAAAGGGTAAGATCTAAATAATTATTTTAATTTTTTTAGTTAAAAACTTTGGTGGTCATCAATAAGTCAATATTATAAATTAAAAATTGTTAAAATAATATATTTATCATAAAGAAATAATTTCTCAATATATTCTGGTTAGTTTTTGAAGCTTTTACTATTAATTTAATTTAAAATAATAAAATCATATTTCTGGATCTCTGCATGAACCATGGGGATCCGTGGGGACCCGCGGAGATCCGCGGGGACGGGGATGGGAGACAAAACCCCCTGTAGCGGGGATCCGAAGCGGGGACGGAGAATAGATTCGAGGCAGGGATTGTGATGGAAATGTATATTGAAGAAGAGTTTTTGAAGACTTACATAAATTTTCAAAATATTTTTTATTTTGTTATAGTATTCAAAAAATTAAAAATATATTAATAATAGAAATTCTTTTATTACTCTATACAAAATTATTTTTTAAAAAAATATCAAATATTTTTTTATATTTTTAAAAAAATATCAAATAATTTTTTATATTTTAAAAAAAATTCATTTTCAAAAGCATTCCTCATCCTTCCCTTCCAAACTCCCAAACCAGATTTTTGCAATACTTTTCTTTCATATTATTTTTAATTAGCAAACATACATTTGTTCTTTATAAAATGTTTACTACATTTTTTAGAATATAATTGTTTAATAAAATATTTAATTTTAAAATATATTTATTATATTTTCTTTTGTGTCTAAATGAAATGATAGAAACTTACCAACCAATTATGAAAAAAAGATATCCATTGCTTATTATTATTTTTATTGATAAACAATATAAAATTATTATTAATAACATTTTAATATTAAAATATTTTACTTAAATTTATTGGTTTATATGTAGTGCTTATACCCACGGAATTAAGTTCATTGTTATTGTAGTTAGCAAGATATCTTATACTTATACTTATTATACCAACTAGTGTCTTACCCGTGTGTTCGTACGGGTACCTGTCGTTTTCGCGCATTGTGATTGAGAAAAATAAAAGATTTTAGTACAAGATTAAGTTTTGGTTAAAATTGAAAAAGTTATAAAAATAGTAATATTTTAATTGACAAATTATAATTGAAGGAAAGTTTTAAAATCGCAAATTCACAAATTATAATGAAGAAATATTCAATCAAATTATATAATTCAATTAGTGATAACTTTTTAATATAATTGATTAAACTACAAACTATTAGCCCAATCTCAAACTATATCAGCTAAGGAGAATCGATTATTTTTTGCTAGCTAAGGAGAAAATTAATTATTTTGGCTTAATTATAACTACAAATTATTAGCCTAATCTCAAACTATCATCTCTCCCTTGTAGGCCAATGCAAAACCACTACAAACTCCATTTATAATGATGATTCATTCAAAATACATAATTAATAGAAAAATACTTTGACCAGTTACTTCATGTTCCCGTTAATATTCATTATTTTGATAAGTAACTTCGTATTCCCGTTAATATTTTAAATTTCTTCCCGTTAATTTTCAATATTTTGATCAGTAACTTCATGTTCTTGTTAATATTTATTATTTTGATCAGTAACTCCTTGTTCCTGTTAATATTCATTATTTTGATCAATAAGTTCGTGTTCCCGTTAATATTCCAAATTCGTTTCCGTTAATATTCAAAAAAATTATCAGTAACTTAATGTTTCTGTTAATATTCAAAAATTTATCAGCAACTTCGTGTTCCTGTTAATATTCAATATTTTGTCAATAACTCTGTGTTCCCGTCAACATTTATTATTTTGATCAGTAACTTCGTGTTCCCGTTAATATTCAAAATTTGTTCCCGTTAATTTTTAAAATTTAGAACAGTAACTTAATGTTTTCGATGATATTCAAAATTTTGATCATTAACTTTGTGCTCCCATTAATATTTAATATTTTGATCAATAACTCCGTGCTTCCGTTAATATTCAATATTTTGATCAGTAACTCCGTGTTCCAAGTAATATTCAATATTTTGATCAATAAACTTCATTTCCTGTTAATGTTCAATATTTTAACCAGTAATTTCATGTTCCCTTTAATATTTTATATTTTGATCAGTAACTTCGTGTTCTCGTTGATATTCAATATTTTGTTCAGTAACTTCATGTTCCTGTTAAAATTCAATATTTTGATCAATAACTTCATGTTCCCGTTAATATTCATTATTTTGATAACTAACTTCGTGTTTCCGTTAATATTCCAAATTTGTTCCTGTTAATATTCAATAGTTTGATTAATAACGTCATGTTTCCGTTATTATTCAATATTTTTAGCAATATCTTCATGTTTCCGTTAATATTATATACTTTGCTCTTTAATTTAATACTCACGTTAATATTCAATATTTTGATTACTAACTTCATGTTCTCGTTAATATTCAATATTTTGATTAATAATTTCATGTTACCTTTAATATTCAATATAGTTTGATCAATAACTTTGTTTTCCCGTTAATATTCAATAGTTTGATCAATAACTTCGTGTTCTCGTAAATATTCAATATTTTGATCAGTAACTTTATGCTCTCATTAACATGCCATTTTTTATCAGTAACTTCATATTTCCATTAATATTCAATACATTTAATATTTTGACCAGTAATTTAATATTGCTTTTAATATTCAATATTTTGATTAGTAACTTCATGTACCCATTAATATTAAAAAAAACTATTAATATTCAATATTTTGATTAATAACTACACGTTCCCGTTAATATTCAATTTTTTTTATCAATAACTTCATGTTTCTATTAATATTCACTATTTTGATGATATTTTTAAAACAAAAATAAATTAATTTTAACATTGTTTAAAAATATTTGATGATAATTAAAATATTTTATAATAACAAAAATCTTAAATTGACAAATTATAATGAAGAAATATTCTATCAAATTATATAATACAATTAATAATAAATATTTAATATAATTGATTAAACTCAATTTACAAATCAAATATATTATTCCATATATAAAAATATTTGAATCAATAGTTAATTATTCCTATAGGGATCGTATCCGGTGAGAACTGATATCTATTGTGAGAAATGAGAACTAACGATATTAACCTTCTGATTTAATTAACGCTTCAGATTTTTTTATTCCATATAAAGAGCATCATACTGAATTATTTCTTTTAGACTTAATAATTAAAAATTCCATAAATGGAGAATCTTATCATAACTATTTTTCTATTTATTATACTAATATTTGGTATAAATAAAAAATATTTTTTTTCGATTCATTTTATTTTTAAAAATTAAATAAATAATAATATTTAAATTTTTAGTTTGTCAATATTTAAAAGGAGCTATAATTATTATAATATTGTATTTTCAATCAAATGAACATTCCAAATTATTTATAATATATTTATTTTATACTTTAAAATAGATATAATTCTATTTACTATTTATTTTTGAATAACCTATATACATAGTCTTTAATTTATGTTCTAGACTTAGTGTAATTTTATTCATTACATAATTATAAATATATTGATCTATAACATATTTTGATGAAAAAGAAATAACGTTCTAATATATTTATCTATAATTTTCAAGTATAAATAAATCTTTTATAAATAAAAGCATCTTTTTATCTTTTATTATTTTTCTATTGTGACCATTTTCAATAAAAATATATTATTGATTTATTACTTATATTTTTATTTGATCTAAAATGTTAAAAAATGTAAATGATTACATATATTTTAATTTTGTTGATTTATTTATTTTCAAGTTAATAAATGTTTTATTTTTTATCTTCAACTTTTGGAACCGTTTAAAATAAAAATAAATTATTGATATATTACATAAATATTAATTTGATAAGAATTTAAAACTATCACCTAAATTTTAATTGAGTTGATTTATTTATTAGCAATTGAAAAAAATTACTTTTAAATATTTTTAAGTTACTAGCATTTTAAATAAATTTTACTATTCTATAAATATTATGTTAATTATGGTGCTTATTAGATATTGGCAAACTAAAAATTTATTATTTATTTAATTTTTTAAATAAAAAAATATTAGTCTTTATTTATACCAAATTTTAATATAATAAATAAAAAATAATTATGATAAGATTCTCTATTTATGGAATTTTTAATTATTAAGTATAATGGAAAAAATTCAATATGATGATCTTTATATGGAATAAAGAAATCTGAAGCGTTAATTAAATCCGAAGGTTAATATCATTAGTTCTCATTTCTCACAATAGATATCAGTTCTTACCGGATACACTTCCTATTCCTATATATAAATATTTTTGTTTTGGAATTATTTATAAAACTATTTAAATCAATTGTAAACTTATTCTCGTTATTATTCAACATTTAATTAAATATGTTAATATGAGTACCATATGCGCGTACCATATAATTACGCGTGTGTATCCGTAATATATTATTTTGTATTTGGATAGAATTGACCCCATTAAAGTTTTAATGGTAATATTTCAATTACTCCAGGAGTAAGTTATCAACACTTACTCCTAACCATGACCATTGATTCTTCTCAATCTAATGGTTAAAATTAATGAGTGTTATTTTTCTCTTTCCACATTTAATTACTCATTAATTTTAACCATTAGATTGAGAAAAATCAATGATCATGATAATGAGTAAGTCTTGATAACTTACTCCGTGAGTAAGAATATCCCTCCTCATATATATAACTTTCAGATTTTATATTTTAAGAGCATCCACACACATGCGACTCAAAAAGGTGGTATAAATGGACCCCACTTAATTAATTATATTTTTTTCTTACACTTTTTAATTTCTTAAACTACTTCACTATATCTTTGAAACATCCATACCAGTTGATAACACGATTTTATATCGTATATTTAGCTTAAAATCCATAGATATTTATAGCATTTTCCGTTTATTATGTTAATTTATTATGATATTACGCGTGTATTTGCTTTGTTTCAGGTTTTACACTCTTATTATGCCGAATTGTGAAAAAGAGAAGAAATGGAGCCAAAACGACCCTTATCTATGCCTAAAAGACGTAAATTGGGTGCTGAAGTAAAAAGGGAGTGCAATTAAGAGCCAAGTGTGCTGAGAGAGACCCAAAGACCCAATGAAGCAATCTAGCCCACGAAGGAAAGCAGCCCAAGCCACACAAGTAAGCAGAGACGCACGTCTCTGCCACCTCAGCAAAAGGGAGACGCACGTCTCCACCTCCCTAAAGACTCTCCACTTGAGACGCACATCTCAAGTCTCCCTGAAGAATCGGAGACGCACGTCTCCACGTCCCAGTCTGCAGAATCTCCTCTTTTCACGCAAAGCAACTGCAAAGCTTCCCCTATAAATAGAGCCAGCCACTTCACTTCAATCTGTCCGATTTCCTGCCAACGAAGTGCTGCCGAAATTGTACCGCGAACTGCTTTTCTTTATTCTGCCTTCATTTAACCGTTTATTTTCTCACAACGATTTCTACACTGGAAATTGTTGTGAACTTTTCGTAGATCTACCCTTACGTTAGATTTATCGTTTTATTTCCTTGTTTTTATTTTCTGCCATTTAAATTCCGAAGAACGATCCAGCCAACCTGTGGTGGAAGTTCGAGTACTTCAAGATTCAATTCAATTCAGATTTATTTAATTCAGGTTTTTATTTACCGCCTTATTTATATTATTATTGCATGATATATTATATGCCATTTAATATGCTTATTATTATGAACCGAACCGATATATGTATGTTTAATAGTATCAATATGTCTGGCTAAATTACTAAAGGTGTCGGTATGTAAAGTAACTTAACCGTAGGGATCCGAAATAGATTGGCTTAATTATGTTTTATTAATTATCACTTATTTTTGGTTTGTATGTCTAATTTAATTAGTAAGTCTTAAAACCAATAGAGCGAAAGTTTGAGGGGTTAGGGCGGTCAAAGGTTAAAATCAATAGAGCGAAAGTTTGAGATCTTTAACCGGATAGTAGGCATAGGACATTAGTTTTAAGGATGGCGAAAGCGTATTAAAACTGATTGGAACTTATTTATTTTCAAAAATTGTTTTTACACTCGAGCGGGATGGCGAAAGCGTACGTTAGGGTTATTAGCTTGCTCCGAGTCAACAGAGCGAAAGTTTGAGATTAGGAGATTTAAATAGATAACAACCTCGTAAAATAGGCATTTTATTAATTACATTGTTTCCAAAAAGCTCTTCTAAAATCTAATGGGATGGCGAAAGCGTACATTAGGATTAGGATAGTAGTCTGAATCAACAGAGCGAAAGTTTGAGACGAGGATTTTTAATCAATTGGAATTAGTAAAGATTTTTAATTTAATTATGCAAAAGCCAATGGACCTTCGGATTACCTTTAGTTAAACGAAATACATACTGATACCTGTCTTTTATTATTATTCTTTATTTTCTCACAATCACTTTCCCTTAGGAACAATTGAAATTTTAGTACTCCTAGCTTTACATAGTAACCTTAGATAACGGTAGATCGATTCATAGTCCCTGTGGATTCGATATCTTTTAAAACTACACGACACGACTGTGCACTTGCAGTTACCAGATTTATAGACACGTAAAGTCGCGATCAAGTTTTTGGCGCCGTTGCCGGGGACTATTTAAGTCGATATCGTAACTCACTGTTACACCGTAGAGACTAGGACAATTCTTCCCTTTCTTTTTGAACGATTGTATGCCAAATACTCAATCACAAGGAGGAGATTTAATACAACGAATTAACGAGATCGAACGTTTCATTAACGTCAAACGACGAGCTCGCAATCTTCCCGAAGTAGCAGAAATTCCGATTAATCAGGAATTGATTTTTACTGATCAAATTAATCAAATCACCCCGAAGTTAGAGATGGCTGCTATTCGTCCTCTTAGAGACTATGCCGCTCCTTCGCGCGCTGAACCGCATTCAAGTATCGCACCACCTGCGATTGAGGCGAACAATTTCGAACTCAAACCTTCACTGGTCCAACCTGTTCAACAGAATCAATTCTCTGGAAGCCCTGTAGATGACCCCAATCTCCATTTATCCGTGTTCGTGCAATACGCCGACACTATCAAAGCCAACAACGTTAGTTCCGAAGCTATTCGATTACGCCTTTTCCCTTTCTCTTTGAGAGATAGAGCGAGAGCGTGGCTTCAATCCCTGCCTTCCAATTCCATAACTACGTGGGTCGAATTGAAGAGAGTATTCTTAGCGAGATACTTTCCGCCTAGCAAAACTGCTATGCTTAGAGGTCAAATCAACGGATTTACCCAGAAAGATAACGAATCGCTCTTCGAAGCTTGGGAACGTTACAAGGACATGCTTAGAATATGCCCTCATCATGGACTCGAACCATGGCTGATCATCCATACTTTCTATGGTGGTCTCTTATATAACACTAAAATGACTATAGATGCCGCTGCTGGCGGAGCATTAATGGACAAACCCCATGATGAAGCATACAAACTCATAGAGAACATGGCACAAAACCATTACCAATGGGGTGGAGAACGAGCCGCTCTAGAGAAAGCCCAAACCAAAGGAGGAATGTACGAAATAAGTGGTATAGACCGCGTTAACGCTAAAGTAGACGATTTAACTCAGAAGATCGAAAACTTAACCATCACTCCTTCAGCCACCGCTGCCGCTGTAACACCTAACTGCGAGATTTGTGGATTGACTGGACATGTAGTTGCTGAATGCCAACTCTTGACTGGAGTCCCATCTGATCAAGTAAACTACGCTCAAGGAAACCCTTATTCTAACACGTACAACCCTGGATGGAAAAACCACCCGAACTTTTCTTATAAGAACAACAATGCGTTGTACGCGCCTGGACAAGCACCTGCTGTACCACCTGGCTACCAAAAAGCGCCTGTAGCTGCTCAAAACACCCCTAGGAAGTCAAATCTAGAAATCATGATGGAGAACTTCATAGCTTCCCAACAACAAACCAATAAAGACTTCCTGAATCAAAACATCCACAATAGCGAGCAACTAAAACAACTATCGAACAAAGTAGATGCTTTGGCTACGCATAACAAAATGTTAGAAACTCAAATCTCACAAGTAGCTCAACAACAAGCACCTACTGCTGCCCCTGCTGGCACGTTTCCTGCTCAACCTCAACCCAATCCTAAAGGACATGCGAACGCGATACAAAATATTCTAACACAATACATGCTCACTTCATGAATCACACCTAGCAAAAATTCATCAATGGATGAATAACACACAAAGGTGAAGGACTTTTAACACTCATCCAACAATCTTGCAAACAAAAGATTAAATTATGCATTCATCCAAAAATCACATTGAAGATATAAAAGCAATAATCATAAGGACTTTTAAAGGTTGTAATGTGGCTTGGTTAACAAACAAGGGATATGTCCTAAGGCTAATCGAAACAAAAACTCGCCTAAACCTAAGGGAGTGATCAATCCACCAAAGATTTAAACAACACAATCCGATCAAACTTCTTCCTTAACCACAAGTTTCTCAAACCAATCACAATACTTATTAGCACAATTATTCACTTCTCTTTTCTTTTTCTTTTTCAAAACTTTTTCACTTTTTTCTTTCTTTTTCTTTTCACGTTTTTTTCTTTTTTTTCTTTCTTTTCAACCTCATAGAAACAACCACATAAGTAGCAACCATTTCTCTCCCCAACTTGAATTCAACCACACCATCATATGAATACTCCCTACTTTCTAGGCAAGGTAAAAATTCATACCAAAAATCATGGTTGAGGGTTCAAGAAAAAAAAGAATCAATCATCCATGCAAAAATGAGAACTAAACACTCAAAGATAAGCATTTAGCAAAAACAACATGGACATTGACAAAAAGGCTCAAAAGGGTTAACAAATGATCACACACTCACAAGGTGAATTGACTATTTGGTTATGGTGGTTGTGCTCAAAATGAAACAAAATGCCTTGATCCTTATTTTGAGTCTTATTCTTTGATGAATTGGTAGAATTTGCATTCTTGAAGCTTAGTCTTTGGTCTTTATTACTCAATGCTCCAAAGATGCATGAATACCTATAAAATGAATGGAAAACTATTAATTGGTATAAAAATTAATCAAAAACACAAGTATGCACATATTTACACAAAAGTTAGGATTTTATTACAAAAATCATAAGAATAGAATCGATAAGTGTCACAAATATATACTCAAAATATCGACATTTTGACACTTATCAATAGGTCAGAAGTCAAAAAATTGGCATAAAATTCTAGACTAAATGCTTTGGGCATGTCAAAATCCCCCTAAAGAGTCGACCAAATCCACACCATTTCGACTCATTTATGGGCACGATGCAGTTCTTCCTATAGAAATATACCTTAATTCATCTGGAATTCAAAGGCAAGCTGAAATACCAACTAAATATTATTAGGGTATGATGTTGGATGAATTGGTTAACCTATATGAAGAAATATTGATTGCTTTAGACGTTTTGATACGACATAAAGAACGAGTAGCTAAGGCTTGTAACAAAAAGTTTAAAGCAAAAACCTTTGTGTTAGGAGACTTCATCAAGAAAGTCATTTTGCCCATGGTTAAGAAGGATCAAACCTTGGGAAAATTGTCCCCAAATTTGGAAGGATCATTCCGAATCATGCAAGCATTTACAAATAATGCGTATAAGTTGAAGATTTAAGCCCTGAAGGTTGAATCCTGCGAATAAATAGTAAGTACTTAAAATGGTATAAACCTACGTTACAGGAAATACAAATAAAGGAAGAATAGAAAATCATGCTTCTATATAAAAATACTAAGGGTTTTTTCAACCGATGTTCCCGAGTTCAGGCTCTCTGTCTTCAACCTTATTCACATTTGAATGTAATTCCTCTATTTGCTGCTTCCACTTGAGGATGTTAGTGTCGCAAGCATTAATTTCTTCATCTTTCTTTTTGAAGGTCTTTTCTAAGTCTATAATTCGACTCTTAGATTCAATTGCTAAATACCACTCTTTTGACCGAGGGTTGCAACTTGACCAACATTTTTCTCTTTCTCTAGATATCAGCAGTTACCTGGTCGAGTAAAGGTTCAAACTCTACTAAAAAGCTAATGATAGCAAGGGGGACCAAGAAGTTCAAGTTTCTTCATTAGACCTTCGATCCCATAAGAAAAGATGAAGTCCTATTCGATCGCTTTAAACATTTTTGTACTTAGAAGTTTAACTTTCAATTAGCGTAGCACTTATTCAATAGGCTCGACTAAAGAATCTCCACCAGAGACTGTTGAAGAACTTGAACACTTCTCAGTTAAACATCTTTAAGATGCTTATTATCCTGTGGTGTGTTCTTTAAGGATTTATCACCATCTATTGGTTCATCTTCAAGTCCTTTTTCTTCAAAAGAATCGGTGATTTGTTGCCCCTTGTGGACATTCTCGCCATGATCGTGGCATCTAGGATAAGAAGCATTGTGATGTTCTTCTTGTTCAGGAATTTCCTCTTTGGAAATGTATTCCATTTTTAATGATCTAGTTCTTCATTGTCAGATTTTGAAGATGATTCATCAGAGTTTTGAATCCTGGCCTCTAAATCAGGAAGTTTGTTATTTTCCGCCTCTGTGGGTTGGTCGACTTCGCTGACTAATTCTTTCATCATCTTAAGATGGACTGAGGAAGAACTAGTATAAGGGGGAATTGTATATTTAATACTTGATTCACATTGGTAGAAGGATTTTCCAACAAAAATTAGTTTGTTAGCATCTTGAGACTATTAGCTCAAGAAAGGTAGTAATTAAAATAAACTCACCTTAGTCGCACCAATATCAGGACTAGAATTGGCACTTTCAGGTTCGACGGAGGCAAAATTCTTTACTTTCTTGGCTCCCTTTTCTCTAGTTTGTGAAAAGGACTTTTTTTCCCTTTTTGCTTCATTAATGAGGGAAAAGTTGGACCATAAATGACCTTTTGGGGACCAATCATAAGGGTTTTTGATTTATTTTTCTTCTCGTTAGGAGTTTTAGGGGAAGAAGTTTTGAAAGTAACCTCGTTCTCAAATTCTTTTATCTTTGTGCCTTTTAATTGCTTGTGAGCGGATGCTTGAGGTTTGTCTTCTGTATGAACATCGACGAGAATATTAACCTGAATAAGAGAGACAACTAAGGTGTATATGTTCGAAAAGTATGTTCAATATAAAAGTGAACATGTACTTATTTCTCTTCTACCAGAGCCTTCTCTCCTCTAGTTCTCTTTTTTAAGGCAGTAATAACCAAACTAGCATCCTTCATTGTGTTTTTCTTGTGAGCAACAACTGCAAGGAATACGACAACAGATATATAAGAATAGCATAAAGGAAATATAGGATAAGTTGATCCCAAAATTTCTTTACTTTTCTCACCTTCATGTCACTACAACATTTTTCCTCTTTGACAACAATTGAAAAATGTTGCCAGAATTAAGAAAAATGTTGCCTAAAAGAATAGGGGACGTTTTCCAGGCGTCCTCTATGCGAGCATTGCCTATTATTTAAGGGGACGTTTTTTTCGGCTTTTGGCCACACTTTCGTAAAACGTCCCCTAAGCTACAAGAAAAGGGGACGCTTTTCCCTAACATTTTAGGCAACGATTTTAAGGTGTAGTTAAAAAGTGCAACGCCTGAAAATTGTCCCCTCAAAGTGGTAGAGTGGGGATACTTTTTGGGGACAGTTTTCAAATGTTGTCATATCTGATAACTATTACAAATTGTTCCCTAAAAGTGAAATAATAAGAAAGCTTAATAAATGTTTCTATAAGTTACTTAGAAATTTTTTTTACCATATATTTTATAAAATAAAGAACTCAAAGAAGAATTGCATCAATCATAAATTGCATGTACCACAAAAGCTGTGTCAATAAAATCTTCAAACATTAACTCAAATACACTTAAGAAACACAAAATGTCTGGCATCACTTAATACTATAAGCTAACACTTAGAAGTATGAGTCTAGTAAATACATAACTTCTTTAAGCTTAATGCGTAAGTACAAGCCTATAACAACAACGTCTAACTCATTTAAATTTGTCAAACTCATCGTCATCTTCATCATCCTCTTCATCACCTATGTCGTCCTCTTGAAGTTCATCATTTATGTCGTCCTATTGAAGTTCATCACCTATTTCATCCTCATCACTTAAATCGTCATTCTCATCATCTTCTTCATTGATATCTTGCTGCATAAGAAAATTATAACAAAATCAAGAACAAACAACCCCATAGATGCGTAAAACCAACCAAATATGCAATTTGAAATCAAAATGTTTAGGGGATTCATGACAAATCAGGAAAAAGAAAATTCCATAAAGCCAAATCAATAGAGATAGATTAATCATTTCACATCTACTAGAAATTGGCATCCAACTATGCTGCCACCAATAAATTACTACTATATAAAAGGAATTACCCTTTCAATTATAAACAAAACACATGCTACATGCAAGTAGTTTTGTTACCCAAAGAAAAGTAGATTCAAAACCGAACCATGCATTTCATTTTATTAGAAAGCTAAAGAAAAATAAAAACTGAAGCAAATATATCAAACATTATGAGAAACAATACCTGAACAACATAATGAAGAATGAATGTAGCAACAACGAGAACACAACAACTCAAAGAAGCAAGAATGCAACAACGCCGAAAATGCGACAACTGCAGAACATGTCGAAATTGATGCTTCTACCATATGTTCAAAGAAGTTAATAAATTTGAATTGAATTATATGCTTCTTAAGTACAAAAATGACATGGTACAACAAATAAACAACACATCAACCTAAAAGAACACAAGACTACTTGAATTATAAGCTTCTTAATTAGGAATTGTTCCACTATGTTGTGTTCTAAATATAATAAATGCAAGTTTTGAAGATTCAATAAAGTTTCAGGTAATTGGTCGTGAAAAAGATTGTATTCAAGAACCAAAAAATAAAGATTGCTAAGATTGAACAACCGTATAGGTAGTTTAGAGAAAACATAATTGTAAGAAAGATCAATCAATATGTTTAAGTGAAGTGAAATTGGCATATTGAAGAGAAAATATCATTGGAAGAAAGATCAATCAATATGTTTAAGTGAAGTGAAATTGACATATTGAAGAGAAAACATCATTGTAAGAAAGATCAATATGTTTAAGTGAAGTGAAATTGGCATATTAAAGAGAAGAGCTTGCGCTTTCAAGTAGGCAATTACACCCACCGGTGTTTGAACCGGCTCGAAATTCAACTAGTATAACAGAAGAAAATATTATAGTCACGTGAAATTTCAGTCTAATTAATGCTACCATTTTACTTTACAGCTGCACATACATCAACATTTTTCAAATGTCAAAAGTTGTCTATGCCTTATCAAATCCACTTTTTCAATTAAGTTTATCAACTTCTTCATTTTAACTTTTCATCACATCACTCCACGCTCTCTTTCATCAATATATACAAATATATATTTTTTAAAGTATAAAAAAATGTTTCTATGCTTTAGAAAGATAAAATGTCACCAGTGCTTTGTATATCAAATAAACAATGGTGTAAGAACAACTTCAACCATAAAAAATAATTTCAAAGAATAAGGCTTTATTTGTATTAACAGTTTAATTAAGAAGCTATAGCATATATATAATAAATCATGCGATGTCATAAAATGTACTAAGATATTTCTATATCAAAAGATAAAATCAAATCAGGTTGTTTTTATATAAGCTAAGTTAATGGAAATAAGTTGAAAATAATTTATGGACATTTCGTTAACCGTTTTCACAAATAAGTCTCTCTCATATCTTTCCGTTAGTAGGAACTTCAAATAAGTCTATCTAAACAGAAGATGACGGTTCTCTTTGCACAGATAATATATCTAGCAAGTTTTTCACATTACTAAAGACAAAGCATGGAGTGAACAATAGAAGAAATATCCGAAATTCAGAACTCACCGGAAACTGATCTGAATTTGCTCAAAATATAAAATATATTGCTCCTTCGGCGGTGGAAGCTCTATGTTCATAACGTGCACCTGTTTTTGCGTTTTGTTCCTGAAATTGATGTTTATCCAACGTTCACAATCAAACATAAGAAGCTAAATTACATAAAAAATTCAAAAACTATATTACAAAATACCACTATTAAATTCCATCAAATACTAAAACAAATCAAACAATTAACGAATTTGAAAAAACATACACAAACCATAGAGGTGTCCTAAAAAGTTGAATAGTTTAGAGACACGCTCAATCTATCTCTGCTTCAAGCAATAAACATACACATCCGCTGAGAACTTGTATGTGAACAAACAATTCCACTTTCCTTTCAAAGTTTATAAGTACAACTTTTATTTACACTAAACTCAGATTTTTTATCATATACTGACCATCATAAATTGATTTAACAATTAATGTTTTTCATTTTCTCCTTAATTAACTACACACACCCTGATAGAGAAATAGGACATAGTTGCAATAAAACAAATCACATATATAAACCCAATTCGAAAAACAAACCAAACAAAATTAACAACAATGAACACTACAAGCCTATAAGAGAAGCCTATAAGGGAATTAGTCCTTTGAGGTATTATAAGGCAAATAGACGAACACTTACAGAAAAAGTAAAAACAATATGATAGCAATAGAGTAGGTAGCAAAACAGCAACACAACAACACAACAACAAGATGATACCAATTGAAGCAACTCGGTGGTACTTATGACTTTAGCACTGAGGGTACACGACGCATCGGCGAACAACAACATGGGAAAAAAACGCAAGGAGCAACAACAACAAGAGTCGTTTGAGATTAGCTTTTGCCTAATCTTTTTTTTTTTTTTTGAAAAAGCCAAAAGATCTATTAACAGCAGCACAAGAAGTGCCTAAATTCTGATATCTTTTGCCTAATCTTTTAATTAGGGTTCGCATAGGAGAGTTCCCTTTTCCCTTGTGGCTATTCTTTACTTTCCCTAATTAAACAGGTTATGACTTACGATAATAAATTTTTTTAATTTTTTAAATAATTTAATACATTAAACATTTTTTTATTCTTTGGCCAAGTTGCATTCTATTTATACCGAGTGTTTTATTAATTTTATTTAATAATTTAATTTTAGAATAAATATATTTTTATGAATATTATGATAAATGATAAATATATTCTATGACGTTTGGAGGGAAAATTGCCGATTCTTTTTTGGTAACAATTTTATGCAACATTTGAAAAATGTACCTTTTTGTCAGGAGTATTGTAACAATCTAAAATTGTTCTCATAAGTATTTAAAGGAACATTTATCATTTATTGCTAAAGATAAAATATAAAGACGCTTGAAAATTGTTCCCAGAAGTATTTTAGGGAACATTTATGAGATGTTGCGAGATTTGTCTTGGCAACAGGCAAAAAGTGTTGCCTAATTTTCTTTTAAGCAACAATTTACACATGATGCATAAAAAAGTGTTGCTAGAAGCTATAAATGTTGTAGTGTGTATAGTAGATAAAACCATAACATGATTTATGTCGACATGAAGGTGACCTTTGAAACTAAATATATCATGTTTAGTCATATCTGCTCATTTGACAAGTTTCTGTTTACAATCCTTCAAGCACGAGGCCTGTATGAGCTAAATGATTAAGCTAGAACATTTTGGTCCAAGTGCAAAAACCTTTCTTCTTCTTCTTCTTCTAAGACTCCAATTTTCATTATCACTATCTCATTATCAATATCATTGTGATGTGAGAGTGACAATTTGATGTATTATATTCAAAATTTAAAAGACATTAAAGTCTCAATATTGTATTTTTTGTTGTTGTGTTATGATACAAGTGTGAGTTAAAAGTCTCATACTGTTTGAAAAAATGTAGGCTGAGAAATATATAAGTGAGAGGAGGCATAACGCTTTAAGCTTTTAAGTGAAGAAATGATTTTTCTTTTATTTTTATGGTTGCTCTTAACGTAATGTAAATGTCCCCAACACCCATCAAAATAAGAATCATTGGGTCTGACTTAGGAGCGTGCAAGACGGACTACCACACATAGCCTGAAATTTGTTACAGTTAAAATGTGGTTAAATAGGGTCTTATTAACCATCTGGCTAAGAAAAATTAGAACCAATAAAAAATTGAAGATAAAGTTTTGTATATTCACTTTAGCTTAATTACAAAAAGGTGAATGTCAGCTATATATAGCCTAGGGGATGCTAATAATATGGAACAGTTGGAAATGTGCCCAACGACTATTTTCCAGTTATACACAAGGTAAAACAAAGCTTAAAAATAAAGATATAATAAGGTTACATGTTAATACCATCCCTCAAACTAGAATGGATGTTAAGAAATCTTAGTTTGCTAATACGGCTGGAAAAGGACCAAAGTGCAGAGACTTGGTAAAAATGTCGGAAGCTTGGTTGGCAGAAATCTTATTGAATGTAGCTTTTTGATATTTGCACACCAAAAGAATGCTTTTGTGTAAAAAATAAAACAATGTACTACAATAGCGTTTTGTAAAGAGTGCTATTAATGAAACATCCTATAATAGTGGGATAGAAGGGGGTAAGGTGGTGAATTCAAGGGCATTAGCTGAATCAGTGTTGGTATTTACCGGAGGTGTGGGTAGGATGAGGGGAAAGAGCAGTAGTCATTGTTGGTGTTTCAAAGGGTTATAAAGGGTGGGAAATATGGTTGGGGTCCTGAATGTAAGGATGGAAGGTGGGAGAGTAAGTAAGTAAGGTTAGTTATAATGGTAGAGGTTTAGTTTGGTTGTTTTAAGGGAATATTTGTTCATAAAAATGGTGTTCCGGGGTAAAAATAATTTGCTTACTATTAATATAAAAAAGAAGGTGGCCCTTGGTTCCATGGTTGTAACCAAGATATAGGCATTTTCTAGTTCTACTATCTAGTTTGGTTCTATGTCTCTTAGATCTAGAAGCATAGTCCAAACAACCAAATATTTCCAAAGAATTATAGTCAGGCAGAATATTAAACAGTAAAGTGTAATGATTTTCATATTTCAAAAGCCTAGAACGCTTGCGTTTGATAAGAAAAACAACATGAGAAAGGGCACGAGTCCAGAAAGTTTTAGGTAAATGGGATTGGAAAAGAAGGGCATAAGTGACACATAGAAGGTGTTGGTGCTTTCTTTCCACAATGCCTTTTTTAGGTGTATCCACACAAGAAGTGTGATGGATAGTGCCCTGAGTTAAATAGAAGTTTTTAAGGGTAAACTCGGGGCCATTATCAGACCTCAGTATTTTAACACAAGTTTGAAACTGGTTTTTGACAAAAGTGATAAAATATTTTACGAGCAAAGTAGTTTCATTTTTTTGTTTCATTAAATATATCCAACAAAAACGACTTGAATCATCCACAACAGTTATAAAATACTGATGACCTTGCATAACAGGGGTGAAGATATGCCCCCGGATATCCATGTGGATAAGGTCAAAGGGTTTAGTAGTAGTAGTGCTATGGGGGAAGGGGAGCCTCCTTTGTTTAGCAGACAAGCAAGCATCACAATGAGTAGGGTGTTTTGCATAATGAGGAATAGGAACATTTTTATTAATGTGTAACAAAGTATTATTATAAGGTTGGTCCAATCTTTGGTTCCACATATGATAAGTATTTCCAGTAACAGAGTTAATATTGGAAATGTGATTGAAGATATTGTGTAAAATAAGTGTGATTAACACATAGAGGCCATGAAGAAGCTCAGCTGCACCATTTGACAAGGCAGGACCACGAAGGTAAAAGGCGACAATTTTTTAATTCTTGCCAAAGTTTTTGAAGAGATGTGAAGTATTGTGTTATAGTGGAATCACTTGTTTAAGGGTAAAGATTTCCTCTTGAAGTTCAGAAACCCTAAAGATGTCTCCTTGAAGATAGCGATCTTGTAGTTCTTGCCAGATTTTGTGCGCAGTATCCATCCATAAAACACTTTCAAGAATTCCAGGATCTATGGAGTTGGTGAGCCATGCCATAACCATTGTGTTGCAACAATCCCAAGCTAAAGTTGTTCGATCGGTAGATGAAAGACGGACTAGGGTTCCATCGAGGAATCCTAATTTATTCTTGGAACAAATCCCCACCTTTAAAGACTGAGATCAAGTATGGAAGTTTTTGTTGTTCATAGTTTTGGAAATAATGGTGATACCTGGATTATAGCTAGGGTGCATGTAGAAAGGATCGAGCATGTCAGTTTGGTATGATCGATTGTTGTTATCGGGTTTCTTTAGTGAAGATTTTGGAGTTTGTTGTGTAGATTCATCGAAATTGGAGCTTGTCATGGAAAAGGAAACAAAAAAGGTTATAGGGTTTGTGTGAAGAATATAACAAAAAAGAAGCCAAGAAGAAAGAAAAAAAGGGGAAAGACAAGGGAAGATATGAGAGATCTGGGAAATCTAATCAAAAGAATGAAAACGGAAGGAGTGGGTCACGTGAGGAAATAGAAAAAAGTAAATCAAAATCACAAGTGAAAGGCAAAGGTAATTATTGAAGGAAGAGAAAGAGGTTATTAGAGCATTAATTCACCGATACCATATTAATCATCTAGCTAAGAAACATTGGAACTAATAAAAGATTGAAGATAAAGTTTTGTATATTCACTTTAGCTTAATTACAAAAAGGCGAATGTCAGTTATATATAGCCTAAGGTATAATAAGGTTACAAGTTAATAGGTTTCATAAAATATTATCATAGTTAAATCATGCTTAAATAGAATATTTATTTGTTTTGCAATTGTTAAATTGCGGCTAACCTACACAAAGTCTCTAAATATTTGAGACGACTATAAGAATCAGATTTATCGAAACAAGTCTCAATATATATGTTGAACTTAAGATTCATAAATTTGTGAATTACTTACACCTTTCCAAAATAAGTATCAAATTTAACAACATTTTTTGTCTCAAAATTATCATTTGTAATTTTTAATGCATTATCTTCTAATTTTTATATTTAATATAATATTATATGTTATACTCCCAATGCGAAACCACTACAAACTCCATTTATAATGATGATTCATTCAAAATACATAATTAATAGAAAAATACTTTGACCAGTTACTTCATGTTCCCGTTAATATTCATTATTTTGATAAGTAACTTCGTATTCCCGTTAATATTTTAAATTTCTTCCCGTTAATTTTCAATATTTTGATCAGTAACTTCATGTTCTTGTTAATATTTATTATTTTGATCAGTAACTCCTTGTTCCTGTTAATATTCATTATTTTGATCAATAAGTTCGTGTTCCCGTTAATATTCCAAATTCGTTTCCGTTAATATTCAAAAAAATTATCAGTAACTTAATGTTTCTGTTAATATTCAAAAATTTATCAGCAACTTCGTGTTCCTGTTAATATTCAATATTTTGTCAATAACTCTGTGTTCCCGTCAACATTTATTATTTTGATCAGTAACTTCGTGTTCCCGTTAATATTCAAAATTTGTTCCCGTTAATTTTTAAAATTTAGAACAGTAACTTAATGTTTTCGATGATATTCAAAATTTTGATCATTAACTTTGTGCTCCCATTAATATTTAATATTTTGATCAATAACTCCGTGCTTCCGTTAATATTCAATATTTTGATCAGTAACTCCGTGTTCCAAGTAATATTCAATATTTTGATCAATAAACTTCATTTCCTGTTAATGTTCAATATTTTAACCAGTAATTTCATGTTCCCTTTAATATTTTATATTTTGATCAGTAACTTCGTGTTCTCGTTGATATTCAATATTTTGTTCAGTAACTTCATGTTCCTGTTAAAATTCAATATTTTGATCAATAACTTCATGTTCCCGTTAATATTCATTATTTTGATAACTAACTTCGTGTTTCCGTTAATATTCCAAATTTGTTCCTGTTAATATTCAATAGTTTGATTAATAACGTCATGTTTCCGTTATTATTCAATATTTTTAGCAATATCTTCATGTTTCCGTTAATATTATATACTTTGCTCTTTAATTTAATACTCACGTTAATATTCAATATTTTGATTACTAACTTCATGTTCTCGTTAATATTCAATATTTTGATTAATAATTTCATGTTACCTTTAATATTCAATATAGTTTGATCAATAACTTTGTTTTCCCGTTAATATTCAATAGTTTGATCAATAACTTCGTGTTCTCGTAAATATTCAATATTTTGATCAGTAACTTTATGCTCTCATTAACATGCCATTTTTTATCAGTAACTTCATATTTCCATTAATATTCAATACATTTAATATTTTGACCAGTAATTTAATATTGCTTTTAATATTCAATATTTTGATTAGTAACTTCATGTACCCATTAATATTAAAAAAAACTATTAATATTCAATATTTTGATTAATAACTACACGTTCCCGTTAATATTCAATTTTTTTTATCAATAACTTCATGTTTCTATTAATATTCACTATTTTGATGATATTTTTAAAACAAAAATAAATTAATTTTAACATTGTTTAAAAATATTTGATGATAATTAAAATATTTTATAATAACAAAAATCTTAAATTGACAAATTATAATGAAGAAATATTCTATCAAATTATATAATACAATTAATAATAAATATTTAATATAATTGATTAAACTCAATTTACAAATCAAATATATTATTCCATATATAAAAATATTTGAATCAATAGTTAATTATTCCTATAGGGATCGTATCCGGTGAGAACTGATATCTATTGTGAGAAATGAGAACTAACGATATTAACCTTCTGATTTAATTAACGCTTCAGATTTTTTTATTCCATATAAAGAGCATCATACTGAATTATTTCTTTTAGACTTAATAATTAAAAATTCCATAAATGGAGAATCTTATCATAACTATTTTTCTATTTATTATACTAATATTTGGTATAAATAAAAAATATTTTTTTTCGATTCATTTTATTTTTAAAAATTAAATAAATAATAATATTTAAATTTTTAGTTTGTCAATATTTAAAAGGAGCTATAATTATTATAATATTGTATTTTCAATCAAATGAACATTCCAAATTATTTATAATATATTTATTTTATACTTTAAAATAGATATAATTCTATTTACTATTTATTTTTGAATAACCTATATACATAGTCTTTAATTTATGTTCTAGACTTAGTGTAATTTTATTCATTACATAATTATAAATATATTGATCTATAACATATTTTGATGAAAAAGAAATAACGTTCTAATATATTTATCTATAATTTTCAAGTATAAATAAATCTTTTATAAATAAAAGCATCTTTTTATCTTTTATTATTTTTCTATTGTGACCATTTTCAATAAAAATATATTATTGATTTATTACTTATATTTTTATTTGATCTAAAATGTTAAAAAATGTAAATGATTACATATATTTTAATTTTGTTGATTTATTTATTTTCAAGTTAATAAATGTTTTATTTTTTATCTTCAACTTTTGGAACCGTTTAAAATAAAAATAAATTATTGATATATTACATAAATATTAATTTGATAAGAATTTAAAACTATCACCTAAATTTTAATTGAGTTGATTTATTTATTAGCAATTGAAAAAAATTACTTTTAAATATTTTTAAGTTACTAGCATTTTAAATAAATTTTACTATTCTATAAATATTATGTTAATTATGGTGCTTATTAGATATTGGCAAACTAAAAATTTATTATTTATTTAATTTTTTAAATAAAAAAATATTAGTCTTTATTTATACCAAATTTTAATATAATAAATAAAAAATAATTATGATAAGATTCTCTATTTATGGAATTTTTAATTATTAAGTATAATGGAAAAAATTCAATATGATGATCTTTATATGGAATAAAGAAATCTGAAGCGTTAATTAAATCCGAAGGTTAATATCATTAGTTCTCATTTCTCACAATAGATATCAGTTCTTACCGGATACACTTCCTATTCCTATATATAAATATTTTTGTTTTGGAATTATTTATAAAACTATTTAAATCAATTGTAAACTTATTCTCGTTATTATTCAACATTTAATTAAATATGTTAATATGAGTACCATATGCGCGTACCATATAATTACGCGTGTGTATCCGTAATATATTATTTTGTATTTGGATAGAATTGACCCCATTAAAGTTTTAATGGTAATATTTCAATTACTCCAGGAGTAAGTTATCAACACTTACTCCTAACCATGACCATTGATTCTTCTCAATCTAATGGTTAAAATTAATGAGTGTTATTTTTCTCTTTCCACATTTAATTACTCATTAATTTTAACCATTAGATTGAGAAAAATCAATGATCATGATAATGAGTAAGTCTTGATAACTTACTCCGTGAGTAAGAATATCCCTCCTCATATATATAACTTTCAGATTTTATATTTTAAGAGCATCCACACACATGCGACTCAAAAAGGTGGTATAAATGGACCCCACTTAATTAATTATATTTTTTTCTTACACTTTTTAATTTCTTAAACTACTTCACTATATCTTTGAAACATCCATACCAGTTGATAACACGATTTTATATCGTATATTTAGCTTAAAATCCATAGATATTTATAGCATTTTCCGTTTATTATGTTAATTTATTATGATATTACGCGTGTATTTGCTTTGTTTCAGGTTTTACACTCTTATTATGCCGAATTGTGAAAAAGAGAAGAAATGGAGCCAAAACGACCCTTATCTATGCCTAAAAGACGTAAATTGGGTGCTGAAGTAAAAAGGGAGTGCAATTAAGAGCCAAGTGTGCTGAGAGAGACCCAAAGACCCAATGAAGCAATCTAGCCCACGAAGGAAAGCAGCCCAAGCCACACAAGTAAGCAGAGACGCACGTCTCTGCCACCTCAGCAAAAGGGAGACGCACGTCTCCACCTCCCTAAAGACTCTCCACTTGAGACGCACATCTCAAGTCTCCCTGAAGAATCGGAGACGCACGTCTCCACGTCCCAGTCTGCAGAATCTCCTCTTTTCACGCAAAGCAACTGCAAAGCTTCCCCTATAAATAGAGCCAGCCACTTCACTTCAATCTGTCCGATTTCCTGCCAACGAAGTGCTGCCGAAATTGTACCGCGAACTGCTTTTCTTTATTCTGCCTTCATTTAACCGTTTATTTTCTCACAACGATTTCTACACTGGAAATTGTTGTGAACTTTTCGTAGATCTACCCTTACGTTAGATTTATCGTTTTATTTCCTTGTTTTTATTTTCTGCCATTTAAATTCCGAAGAACGATCCAGCCAACCTGTGGTGGAAGTTCGAGTACTTCAAGATTCAATTCAATTCAGATTTATTTAATTCAGGTTTTTATTTACCGCCTTATTTATATTATTATTGCATGATATATTATATGCCATTTAATATGCTTATTATTATGAACCGAACCGATATATGTATGTTTAATAGTATCAATATGTCTGGCTAAATTACTAAAGGTGTCGGTATGTAAAGTAACTTAACCGTAGGGATCCGAAATAGATTGGCTTAATTATGTTTTATTAATTATCACTTATTTTTGGTTTGTATGTCTAATTTAATTAGTAAGTCTTAAAACCAATAGAGCGAAAGTTTGAGGGGTTAGGGCGGTCAAAGGTTAAAATCAATAGAGCGAAAGTTTGAGATCTTTAACCGGATAGTAGGCATAGGACATTAGTTTTAAGGATGGCGAAAGCGTATTAAAACTGATTGGAACTTATTTATTTTCAAAAATTGTTTTTACACTCGAGCGGGATGGCGAAAGCGTACGTTAGGGTTATTAGCTTGCTCCGAGTCAACAGAGCGAAAGTTTGAGATTAGGAGATTTAAATAGATAACAACCTCGTAAAATAGGCATTTTATTAATTACATTGTTTCCAAAAAGCTCTTCTAAAATCTAATGGGATGGCGAAAGCGTACATTAGGATTAGGATAGTAGTCTGAATCAACAGAGCGAAAGTTTGAGACGAGGATTTTTAATCAATTGGAATTAGTAAAGATTTTTAATTTAATTATGCAAAAGCCAATGGACCTTCGGATTACCTTTAGTTAAACGAAATACATACTGATACCTGTCTTTTATTATTATTCTTTATTTTCTCACAATCACTTTCCCTTAGGAACAATTGAAATTTTAGTACTCCTAGCTTTACATAGTAACCTTAGATAACGGTAGATCGATTCATAGTCCCTGTGGATTCGATATCTTTTAAAACTACACGACACGACTGTGCACTTGCAGTTACCAGATTTATAGACACGTAAAGTCGCGATCAAGTTTTTGGCGCCGTTGCCGGGGACTATTTAAGTCGATATCGTAACTCACTGTTACACCGTAGAGACTAGGACAATTCTTCCCTTTCTTTTTGAACGATTGTATGCCAAATACTCAATCACAAGGAGGAGATTTAATACAACGAATTAACGAGATCGAACGTTTCATTAACGTCAAACGACGAGCTCGCAATCTTCCCGAAGTAGCAGAAATTCCGATTAATCAGGAATTGATTTTTACTGATCAAATTAATCAAATCACCCCGAAGTTAGAGATGGCTGCTATTCGTCCTCTTAGAGACTATGCCGCTCCTTCGCGCGCTGAACCGCATTCAAGTATCGCACCACCTGCGATTGAGGCGAACAATTTCGAACTCAAACCTTCACTGGTCCAACCTGTTCAACAGAATCAATTCTCTGGAAGCCCTGTAGATGACCCCAATCTCCATTTATCCGTGTTCGTGCAATACGCCGACACTATCAAAGCCAACAACGTTAGTTCCGAAGCTATTCGATTACGCCTTTTCCCTTTCTCTTTGAGAGATAGAGCGAGAGCGTGGCTTCAATCCCTGCCTTCCAATTCCATAACTACGTGGGTCGAATTGAAGAGAGTATTCTTAGCGAGATACTTTCCGCCTAGCAAAACTGCTATGCTTAGAGGTCAAATCAACGGATTTACCCAGAAAGATAACGAATCGCTCTTCGAAGCTTGGGAACGTTACAAGGACATGCTTAGAATATGCCCTCATCATGGACTCGAACCATGGCTGATCATCCATACTTTCTATGGTGGTCTCTTATATAACACTAAAATGACTATAGATGCCGCTGCTGGCGGAGCATTAATGGACAAACCCCATGATGAAGCATACAAACTCATAGAGAACATGGCACAAAACCATTACCAATGGGGTGGAGAACGAGCCGCTCTAGAGAAAGCCCAAACCAAAGGAGGAATGTACGAAATAAGTGGTATAGACCGCGTTAACGCTAAAGTAGACGATTTAACTCAGAAGATCGAAAACTTAACCATCACTCCTTCAGCCACCGCTGCCGCTGTAACACCTAACTGCGAGATTTGTGGATTGACTGGACATGTAGTTGCTGAATGCCAACTCTTGACTGGAGTCCCATCTGATCAAGTAAACTACGCTCAAGGAAACCCTTATTCTAACACGTACAACCCTGGATGGAAAAACCACCCGAACTTTTCTTATAAGAACAACAATGCGTTGTACGCGCCTGGACAAGCACCTGCTGTACCACCTGGCTACCAAAAAGCGCCTGTAGCTGCTCAAAACACCCCTAGGAAGTCAAATCTAGAAATCATGATGGAGAACTTCATAGCTTCCCAACAACAAACCAATAAAGACTTCCTGAATCAAAACATCCACAATAGCGAGCAACTAAAACAACTATCGAACAAAGTAGATGCTTTGGCTACGCATAACAAAATGTTAGAAACTCAAATCTCACAAGTAGCTCAACAACAAGCACCTACTGCTGCCCCTGCTGGCACGTTTCCTGCTCAACCTCAACCCAATCCTAAAGGACATGCGAACGCGATAACACTACGAAGTGGAACGAATTACGATGGACCCATAGATCCTAGAACTCAAAACGTACCCATGTCACAACAAGAGCCAAAGGAAACCCAAAAGAAAACAACTGACGAACAAACTGCTAAGACTGATGAGAACAATAACGAAGTGGAACCCGAAAAAGAGAAACCTTATGTTCCACCACCACCTTATAAGCCACCAATTCCTTACCCTCAGAGATTAGCTAAATCAAAAACCGAAGCGCAATTTAAAAGATTTGTAGAACTTCTGAAGCAATTAAACATAACCATACCGTTCACAGAAGCCATAACTGAGATGCCTTCGTACGCTAAGTTCTTAAAAGAAATCTTATCAAACAAAAAAGAAACTCGAGGATAACGAAACTATAACGCTTACCGCTGAATGTAGCGCTATCATCCAAAATAACATGCCTCCAAAACTGAAAGACCCTGGTAGTTTCTCTATACCCTGCGTAATTGGAAAAACCATCATAGAGAAAGCCTTGTGCGACTTAGGAGCTAGTGTTAGTTTGATGCCTCTTTCGACCTGTAAGAAACTCAATCTAGGTGAGCTTAAAGCAACGAGAATGTCTCTTCAACTAGCAGACCGTTCAGTTAAGTACCCTGTAGGAATGTTAGAGAATATCCCTGTTCGTGTAGGTCAATTCTACATCCCAACTGACTTCATCATTATGGATATCCAAGAAGATTCTAACATCCCGATCATATTAGGAAGACCATTTTTAGC
Source organism: Vicia villosa (assembly GCF_029867415.1). Classification (NCBI taxonomy): domain Eukaryota; kingdom Viridiplantae; phylum Streptophyta; class Magnoliopsida; order Fabales; family Fabaceae; genus Vicia; species Vicia villosa. The sequence continues at coordinate 202,328,758 of NC_081181.1, forward strand.
AACCGCTGGAGCAATTATAGATGTAAAGCGAGGAAAGCTTACTTTCGAAGTAGGAGAAGAGAAAATAGAATTTATACTTTCCCAATTCCTAAAAGCACCTTCTATAATTGACACATGCTGTTCTACTGACATAATCGACGAGTGTGTCAAGGAAATAAAATCCGAACCAAATAAGGAAACCGAAATCCTAAGAATTCCTATGCCGCCAATTCTTGAAGATGACAACTGGCGTGAGGAATATCAAGATAACCACCTGAGTGAATGCTTAGCCTTGACTCCCGATCCTATACCTGGACCTAAGAAACCTGCTATAGAGCTGAAGACACTTCCTACCGATCTTAGATACGAATTTCTAGACGAAGAACTAAACCGACCAGTTATAGTGAACGCCAACTTAGGACGAACCGAGACTGAAAAATTACTTAATGTCCTAAGAAAATACCCTACCGCTTTAGGATATAACATATCAGATCTGAAAGGTATAAGCCCTTCTCTGTGTATGCACCGCATTATGCTCGAAGACGATAGTAAAACCTCTAGGGAACATCAAAGGCGAATAAATCCTATTATGAGCGATGTGGTTAAAAAGGAAATCCAAAAACTGCTAGAAGCTGGAATAATATATCCTATATCCGATAGTAAATGGGTTAGCCCTGTTCACGTCGTACCGAAGAAAGGAGGAGTCACTGTAATCACTAATGCAAAAGGAGAATCTGTAGCACAACGTACCCAAACTGGATGGAGAATGTGCATTGACTATAGGAAGCTAAACAAAGCTACCCGAAAAGACCATTTCCCTTTACCTTTCATAGATCAAATGCTCGAACGCCTAGCTAAACACTCGCATTTTTGTTATCTGGATGGATACTCCGGATTTTTCCAAATTCCTATCCACCCTGACGACCAAGAGAAGACCACATTCACCTGTCCTTATGGTACATTCGCTTATAGACGAATGCCTTTTGGGCTCTGCAATGCACCCGCGACCTTCCAAAGATGCATGATGGCAATATTTGCCGACTTCCTAGATGGAATAATGGAGGTCTTCATGGACGATTTCTCTTTCTGTGGAGGAAGTTTTGAAACATGTTTAGAAAACCTTGAAATGGTGCTTAAACGATGCGTAAGCGTAAACCTAGTCCTTAATTGGGAAAAATGCCATTTCATGGTTCGACAAGGAATTGTACTTGGACACATCGTATCCGATAGAGGAATCGAAGTTGATAAAGCAAAAATCGAAATTATCGAAAACCTTCAACCTCCCAAAACCGTTAGAGAAATAAGAAGTTTTCTGGGACACGCTGGTTTTTACCGACGCTTCATTAAGGATTTCTCTAAAATAACCAAACCCTTAACTGAATTACTCATGAAAGACGCCGACTTTATTTTCACCGATAAATGCACTGAAGCATTTCAAACGCTTAAACGAGCATTAATCTCTGCGCCAATTATGCAACCTCCCGACTGGAATGAGCCTTTCGAAATAATGTGTGACGCAAGTGATTATGCTGTAGGAGACGTTCTAGGACAAAGAAAGGATAAGAAACTACATGTCATATATTATGCGAGTAGAACCCTAGACGAAGCTCAGATGAATTATGCCACGACGGAAAAAGAATTATTAGCTGTCGTATTTGCATTAGACAAATTCCGTTCTTACCTGGTAGGAGCCAAAATAATCATATACACTGACCACGCCGCTATTAGGTACCTCCTAACAAAAAAGGACGCTAAACCAAGACTTTTGAGATGGATCTTGTTACTGCAAGAATTCGACCTGGAAATTAAAGATAAGAAAGGCACTGAAAATGTCGTAGCAGATCACCTCTCTCGATTGGAAAATCTGAAACCCGAACAAGTACCAATTGACGATGATTTCCCTTATGAAAGACTCATCGCCCAATTAGAAGCAAATGAATTCGAACCATACCGTCCAAACTCTGAAACCGACAAATTAGTAGAAATAGCTTTAGCCCGATCTGACGCACCTTGGTATGCAGATTTCGTAAACTACCTAGCTGCTGGTGTGCTTCCTCCTGATCTAAGTTACCAACAGAAGAAGAAATTCTTCCATGACCTAAAACATTACTATTGGGACGACCCACTCCTGTTCAAAAGAGGCCCCGATGGAATCTTTAGACGTTGTGTACCCGAGGAAGAGATAAGAAGCATAATAACACACTGCCATTCTGCACCGTGTGGAGGACACCATAGCACATCTAGAACCTGCGCCAAAATCCTTCAATCTGGACTTTTCTGGCCTAACCTGTGGAAAGACGTTTATTTTGCTGTACTAAGCTGTGATAGATGCCAACGAACTGGAAACATTTCAAGACGCGATGAAATGCCTCAAAAAGGCATTCTAGAAGTAGAAATATTTGACGTCTGGGGAATAGACTTCATGGGACCGTTTCCGTCATCGTTTGGAAATCAATATATACTCGTAGCCGTCGATTACGTTTCAAAATGGATAGAAGCTATTGCTTCTCCTACAAACGATACATGAGTAGTTATCAAACTTTTCAAAAACGTCATCTTTCCTAGGTTCGGTGTGCCAAGATTGGTAATTAGCGATGGAGGTTCCCATTTCATTTCAAGGATACTTGAGAAACTCCTTCGAAAATATGGAGTGAATCATCGAATAGCCACACCATACCATCCACAAACAAGCGGTCAAGTAGAAGTATCTAACCGCGAAATAAAACAAATATTGGAGAAAACTGTTGCTATATCTAGGAAAGATTGGTCAACCAAGCTAAATGAAGCTTTATGGGCTTATAGGACAGCTTTCAAAACTCCAATAGGAACTACCCCATTCAAACTCGTTTATGGAAAATCATGCCACCTACCGGTAGAGTTAGAACATAAAGCCTATTGGGCCATTAAGAATTTAAACCTAAACTACACTGCCGCTGGTGAGAAACGACTTCTAGACATAAACGAATTAGAAGAACTTAGACAAGACGCTTACGAAAACGCCAAAATCTATAAAGAACGAACGAAAAAATGGCACGACAAGCGTATATCTAGGAAAATTTTTAGCATAGGCGATAAAGTGCTTTTATTTAATTCTAGACTAAAATTATTTCCTGGTAAGTTACGATCTAGATGGTCTGGCCCTTTCGAAATAACTAACATATTTCCGAGTGGAGCGATAGAAATCAAAGGAGAAACCGTCAAACCTTTTGTCGTAAATGGGCAACGTCTTAAGTATTACCATCATCTCGAATACGATGAAAACATCGAAGTTTTTAAACTTGACGAACTGCCCGCTCTTTCGAAAAAATAGTTTTCTATTTTAAAATCGTCGAGCTTACGACATTAAACAAAGCGCTTGGTGGGAGACAACCCACATTTATTTATTCTTTTTATTCTTCATTTTATTTTATTTTTAAAATTTTAATCTTTAATTTTCATTTAACTATTCTATTTTTAATTATTCTAGATTTTAATTTTCTTATTATTTTTCATACATCTTATAACAACTATTATAATTATAGCTGCTATCTTAATTCGAGAAAATACTTCCTTTTTATAATTATAATTATTATTATAACTTGTTTTATTTAATTTTATTTTTTTTAAAAAAAATGAACACTAGCCTAGTTCTGACTCAATCTTAATATTTTCAACTTCTAGGTTTTTCATTTAACTACTAACTACGATGCAAGAAGTTGATAATATGGAAGTTGTGTTCCGTGGTAGAGGACAAGAAGCAAGATTTAACAAGCTGGCTGGAAGACACATGGAGTTGACTTGCTATCCTCACCAACCAACTATGGTGAAACTTGGTATCGAAGAAAGCATCCTACACCTGCTTAACCAAATTGGTTGGACTGGTTCTCACTTGTTCCGCAAGTTTAGCACTTACCGGAAGCTCACTCTGGAATTCTTGAGCTCCCTGACCTATCTTCCAAACTGTGGACAAGGGCTGAGAAAAGGAGTTATTCTCTTTAGACTCTTTGGTATGGAGTTTAATTTCTGCATCCGAGAATTTGCTGAAATGTTAGAACTACCTCATGGACCTGATGCATACGCCAAAGTAGCTGAAGAAAATCTTCCATACTGGGAGTTGGAAAAATACTGGGGCAAGATCACTGGAAACGACAACCCTGAAGAGAATGAGTTTCAATCTGAGAACATCCACAATCCTGCTTTCCGCTACTTTCACAAGATCCTTGCTCACTATATTTTTGGAAAGCCTGATAATGTCACTGAAGTTACTAGAGAAGAGTTGTTCATCATGTTTTGTACATCTCAGAATCGCCCGGTCAATGCCATCGCATTCATGCTAACAAACTTCGAGCGCATCACGCAAGACGAAGTTTCACCCATTAGGATCGGCGGATTTGTCACTATGATTGCTAATGCCATAGGAATGAGAGTGCCTTTGCTTAGATTGACACCTTTTGGTACCCATACCTCTATGGACATCAATTTCTGCTTTAATCGAGGTATCATCGGTAATCTTGGACCTGATCGTTTTGAATTGCTCATTGATAACAAATTTTGGTATCAGTTCACCTTACCGAATCCTAGGACGAGTGTGCACAACCCTACCAACTGGCTTTATGTTAGGAGTAAATTATTGGTAAATTCGTGTGTTAATATAAGTGATTTCTTCTCTAGACCAATGCAAAAATGTGATGAATCCATAGGTTTTTATTAATAATTGAACTGAATAAGTTTAGTTCGTGCGTAAAGCAAATCGAATCACTTGTGGGTGTTATTGTTGCAGGTTTTGAGCTGAATAAGAACTTAAGAAGAACATGAGGAGGAAAGAAAGCTGGAAGTCTCAAAGGCTGAAGAAAAAGATGGAAAGTACAAAGGGCGCGCCGCGAGAGTTCCTAGGCGCGCCGCGAAAATACTTCTGTTTGAGGGGCGCGCCGCGCCAGCCCGTTGCCGCGCCGCGGCCTCGGCGTTAAAGGCCCAAAACTTCTATTTAAAAGCCCTAGCTTCCAAGAGAAAGAGAACTTTGTGAAGAGCGAAATTAGGAGAGCAATCTGAAGGTGCAGCCACAATCATCAATTGAAGACCAATTCTCTATCAAGCGAAGACATTCCTTTGATGAAGATGAATTCTTCCATTAATCTTTGTATGTTCTTCATGTCTATGGAGAGCTAAATCCCTCTTGTTGAGTCTAAGGTAGTAGTTAACCTATGAATATACATTACCATTGATTAATTCCTGTGAACAATTGTTTGAATTTATTATCAATAAGAAACCTTGCTTTTAATTTACATCATTGTTGAATCTTTGATCGAAAGAAAGGATTTAACTTTTGCCCTAGGTTACTATATTGATTCAATTGCAATTTGCAGAGATGGAATTGTAATTGGGTTTTCATAATTATCGTTCTTAATTACTATTATCGTTATTGTGATTTGGAGAGATCGAATCTCATACCGGTAAAAGTTATCTAATTTGATTTGCAGACATGGAATCTTATTTGAGGATAAGTGAAGATAATGATTCAAAGGATTGTTCTATTGAGAATTAATTGATAATTGTATAGGATTAGGTTGATGAACCCTAAAGACTCAACATCTTTCTTTAATTGTTAACACAAAGTCCTTTACTTACTTTTATTTTATTATTTGCTTTTGATATTATTATTAGT
>NC_081181.1:202634477-202719803 GCF_029867415.1 Vicia villosa
AGACAGAAAGGTTATAATAAGAGTGAAATTAGAATTGCCCCTCACCAAATTTGTTCTTCCGAGGGAAAATTACGACTGTAGAGTGGAAATTCAAAGAGAAAAGCTGATTTGAACCATGAAGGTAACTTTCCATAGACTCCTGGTGGCAGTGGGATTAAAGGGCTGAAAAAAAAATATTTGACTTAGTTGTTTCTCCTTAATGACACAATGAAATATGTAGTAACATGGAGCAGGTAAACTTACCTGGTTTTTTGTTTGTATACCCTATACCCCTCCACGTTTCCAAACTTCTTATCTGCTGATTCCTGCCTCCATTATGCAACTCATCATTAGAAATGCGACAAAAATGCTTCATAATTTTGATTAAATCAGAGGTAAGAAGCAAACCTCGAGCAGTGGAATGCCACTGATGAAAAGAAGCAACAGTGTAAGAAAGATCGGTCCAATGATTACTAGCCATTCAGCTTCCTTCAGTACAGGTGTAGATGCCACAAAAATTCCCCACCAAAGCAATATCTGAATTAAGCATTCATGAAGCTTGATTAATACTTTACACCATTTTAGTGTAGTATATCCACAGTTCCATGTCTATCATTCATAGCTTTTGAGGGGCATCCGATGTGGCTACCATCGTGTGATATGGTCATACCGGGAATGAACCAATTCTACTTGCACATACCACTTTAAGCTTTCAGGATATTCTCCAAAGTTTGGTTCATATATCCTCCACCTACTGATCGAGCAGGTAATGTTGGCTCGTTTGGCACTGTTGCCCTGAAATGGTTCTTTGAGGGGGTAATGCTGATGCAGAATATCTCTTGGAAATTATTCAACACACCTTTGTTATACGGGTTTTCCCGACGATCATATCGATATATGAAGTTCTCATAAGTAGTCTGCCAGAACAATAAAACATACATGAATCAAACGAGTTGTATATTTAAAGCTTGTGGATTTAAAAGAATAAAATTTACCTGATTTGTACTTATCAGATGTTAAGAAAAGAAGAACCAAGTCCTGAAAATGCAGTAGCATCAGCATTCAGTTGGATATTTTGCTATGATTTGGACATAACATCTATGTCTTTGTTCATATTCTTCCAAGGAAAACTCTGAGCAAGAGCTTGAATGCCTTTTTCAAGATTACCACTGTTCTCTAAGACGACCATCCGGGAATGATGGAGCAAGGACCTTTTCATTATTCTGTCTTGCGTCTTGAACTCGTGTAATTGTCTTTTTCTTTTCATATGGAATAAACAAACCTAAATTTGGTCCCAAGCACTCTAAGAAATGTGGCAAATTCCTGCAGAGACATACAATGGTTTTAGAATATAGTCATTACAAGCATACAACTTTGGAAAATATAAAAGCTTATGAAAAAGATTTGAGTTCATGAAGCATTTCCATAAAAAAAAAAGTCAAAACACACCTGCAGATGTTCTAATTCGGTTTGCGCCGAGGCTCAGTCATGGACGCTTCAAAGTCAATATAGAAAAGGTAATCAAAGTACCTAACTCAATGTCGAATAAAAAAAATATACTATTTCAATGCTTGCATCTTAGAAACACAATGTAATGTTAAAAACATAACTCACTTGGCAATGCCAGTGTTGGAATCATCGACAACTCTTAGTGGATGATTTCTTTGAGGACGACTTTCAATATGATTCCGTAGCACATATTGTTAATAGTCTTTTAATCATCATCTATTGAGTTAGACTAACAAACTGAGATATACCTTGGATAAATTTATGTCCCTCGATGCAAATATGGCCAAAACCTTAAACAGAACCCCAAGACCTTGATCCAGTGTAAACACAATGCTTGTCAGAAAAATAATGAATGAGAACGATATTGGTTCGAGGGAATCTACAACTGTGAATGTATATAGTCAAGGGTTAAAATCAGTTGTCACCTTAAAAGGCTTATTGGCTGTTGGAATTATTGGATCCCTTACAAGCACAAGATAACGACTGATGATTTCTGAATCGTCCTGGAAAAGACATCGAAAAAGTTATTACGTCTTATTACTTACCTTTCATATGCATTCTTGTTAACAATCAATTGAAGATTCTGAGAAAATGAAAATGATTGGTACCTGGATACTTTCTGCAAGTACATTAAGCCCGTAGATTTCGGCCACTCGAACGCTTCCTCCGACGGCGGAGACAAATCGACATCAGAGAAGCTTTCCGCCGGCAAATCTCCGGATAAGATGTTGGAGGTTTCCACGTTGTATAGAGATATCATCGAGGAAGAAGTTGGAGTAGGAGAGCGACATCGCAGTGGAGGAATTTAGGGATTTAGGGTTTCAAATTGATTTCTTCGATTGGGAAGTTGGGAGAAAGAATTGGGAAGTTGGGAGAAAGAACAAGATGAACGAATTTGAAGAAAAAAATATAATTTGTGTTTAAAATAAATTATCATCTAATAAAATAAAAGTTAATTTTAATTTGTAAGATATTATTAAATGAATGAGGACTTATATGCAATAATCAAAAGTTTTTTTTAAAAATGGGTCCCACAGTAAAGTTATTTTTACCATAGAGCTGATGTGGCTTAAATTAACTTAGAATTAATTAGGGTTGATTAGGGCTTTAATTCTATTGGTCAATTGCAGTGACTTCACCACTGAAGTCAAACGGGCGAATGCACCGTAGAATCTCCCAATTAGGGAAATTCTACGGTTTCACCACTGAAGTCAAACGGGCGAATGCACCGTAGAATCTCCCTAATAATTATCTTGGTCCATTTTTGTCCATTTATGGTAATTGTGCAAAAATAGAAAAATATCTCATTTATATATTTGTCGTTGAATTAGAAAATTATCCGATATATTAGTTGATATATCTTTTAATGGTGATTTTATTTTCATCTAAGAGTTTAATTTCTATGCATTTGTCTATATAAAAAACACCATCAATATATCTAACCATTCAATTATATTATTTTTGTTTTAAAATAAGGAGAAAGAAAATAAAAGAGAAGAGAGAAAGATAGAATGATTCTGTATTATTTCATCGGTGTATATTTTACAATGAGGTTGGTCCTATTAATAGGACAACATATAGATAATGTAATAAATACACAATATTATAAATAAAAAATAAGATGCTTGGGAGACAATCATCCAATTATTCATAACACTCCCCCTTGGATGTTTGTTTTGGACATGCCTCGTTAAAACCTTACTAGAAAAAACCCAGTGGGAAAAAATCTAGTGAAGGAAAAAGAGTACAATATCATTTTAAAATAAACTTATTTCTCCCCTTCAGCTGAATGTTTATTTCTCCCCTCAGCTGAACAATTATTTCTTCGACGATAAAGACCAATCCTTTTGCACTGAAAAGTCCTATGTAGTGCTAAAAGTTTCTGCATGATTAGATGAACTTGTTGTTGTATGTTTCACCGATCTTCATGAAATAGTTGTACCACCACATGTAAATAAACAAATAACCTGTTTGTAATCTACCATTATGCGGATCTGACAAGTAACTTGCATCTGCATAACCTGTTAATTCGAATTTGAATATTTTGGTATAAAATAGACAAATATCTATTTTACCTCTAAGATAATGAAGCACATGTTTGATTTTGTTCCAATGTCATCGTGTAGGTGAAGAACTGTGTCTTGCTAATAGATTGATAGCAAGATAAATTAGTGCTTAAATTACACTAGGATATGGTACTTCAAGACCAATTACTTTTTCATCCTCTTCTCGAGGTCTAAAAAAATTGTTTGCAAATCCCATGATCTAACATCATAGAGGTAGACAGCATACGAGATTTGTCTATCATATAAGAACATTTTAACATTTTTCTATATATGAGATTTTCTTATATAGAAATGTTTTAATTTTTTTTTCTATATAACCTTCTTGGTATATAAAAATTTCATTTTCTAAATGTTCATTAAGTAAGAACTTTTTCTTTCCCAAGTCTTTCATCTCGAATAATTTCCCTAAACAATTTATAGCTTTTGGAATCTCTTCAGGAGTTCCAATAATATTTATGTCATCAACATAGATAACTATTATTGGAAATTCTTTTCCTGGTCAATTTGTAAAATAAAATGACAAATGGAGTTAATTGTATATCACTCTCTAAGCAAATATTTATTAAGATGGTTATACCACATGCGTCCAAATTGCTTCAGCCCATAGAGAGATTTATTCATTTTATGGAGTAGTTTCTCGAAATTCGAAATTATGTGTCTCTGATATATAAAACCCTTTAGGAAGTTTTATGTAAATGTCACTATCAAGTGAGCTTCATAAATAAGATGTTACAACATCCATCATGTTTATATTAAGCCCTTCATGTACTACAAGGCTAATAAAATATCAAAAAATTAATTGAATCCACTACAGATGGATATGTTTTATCAAAACCAATCTTAGGTCTTTTTGAAAATCATTAAGCCACAAATCAAAATTTATACCATTACAAAAACTCATTTATATCTCATTGGTTTCACACCTTGAGGTGTTCGGACTACATGTCCATAATCAAGTCACTTGTAAAGTGAGTTTAAATCTTATTCAATTGAATATATTCATTTTGGGCAATTCTCACTTTGTCTACAATATTTAATAGACTTTGATTCATGATTTGTTCATTTTGACCAATTATCACTTTGTCTATAATCTTTGATAGACTTTCTTTCATGATCCTCGTTATCATTTATCATATTTAGCGCTATATTGATACAAATACATTGCCAATGTCGAATTTATTTGGCTATCTTAATTTCGGTTCCATTTCATTTCATCCATGACATAATTTATCGAGATCTCTTTATTGCACATTTCAAGTACTTGATTAGTTCTTCTGGAACTAAAAATAAATTATGTCAAAGTGCTTTTAAAATTTTCATATCCTCACTTGGGTCATCTTTAACTTTAGTTTCTTTTCTAGGTAGAAGACTTTTAATATTGAAACCGACTTTCATACCACGCTTCAGGCGCAGTTACAACTCATTTGCAATATTAGATTATTCAATAGAAGAATCCATTATGAGTGGAATATTGGCACCTGATAATTTATTTCATAAACTTTGCAAATGAATAATATTTTGAACTTTTTGCTCATATTGGTTTGTAAGATGATCAAGACAACAATTTATTTTAAATTGTTCATTTGAACTTCTGGTTCACTCTTCAGATGCACAATCTCTCCCCTAATATTGGAAAATTTAATTTCTCAATAAATAATCAGCCTAGTGGACTGCAATCAAGTATCCATTTTTTTGCTCAAATTATATCTCAAAATTGGGATTTATCTGAAATATAATTTTTCAATATTCTTTCAAGACCCGTCTTATTGTATTATATTGGAGCAATTGAAAATTACACAATACGTCCAAAAGTTCACTTAGACGATAAGTATAAGGTTATTAACCTAAAATACATTATACATCAAGGAAGGAGAAATGTATCACAATGTGTTGGCGTGATGCAGATAAATATCTTAATATTCATGTTTTGCGTGTTTCAAATATCTAATTTAGAATTTATAATCTCACAAGTATCAACCATATAAATTAACTTTAGACGTCTAAAGAATGGATCTTCAAGTCCATTTTTTTCATGAACATATGCTACAAGATGTTCAATATTAATTTTAATAATACATGTGATACTTAACAAAAAAGTTCTGAAAAATTCAGATGTTGAGATCTTAGTTTGAGAAAACAATTTCACAAACTGCTGGTTGTGAGTAGACAATAAACATTTGCATCATATTTTAATCGATGCAATAATTAATGTCATCAATAATTCAATTTATCGTATTTTTTATTTTCCTTTAGAAACACACAAAATTTATTGGATTGAAGAAACTTCTGGTTATTCAATACTAGGTTTGATCTTTTAGTTGAGAAAATAATTTCACAAACTTCTGGTTGTGAGTAGACAACAAACATATGCATGATCGTTTAGTTGATGCGATAGTTAATATCATAAAATATTTATATCGTCTACATGATTGGTGTATTGATTCACAAATACAACCTTACATATGTTATATAAAAACTCAACTTATAAATTATTTTTTTTAGGAACATACAAAACTTATTGGATTGAAGAAACTTCAGGTTCTTCAATGCTAATTTTTGCATCATAATACATTCGAGATGACCCAACCGATTTTGCCAACAATACACTTAAGTGTGATTTATAAACTTCTGGTTTACAATAATACATATATGTATTTTAATTATTCTAAATTGTTTGAATCAACCATATTATTATCTAATAAATAAATCTTCATAAACCATACATACATATTTTTATTTGATTTAATTGCTATAAATTAAATCTAAATTTATTTCATAATAACTTTACTCAGGTCACACACATTTATTCAAAAGAATTCTATGCAATTCAATTTTATTTTATCATAAAAATTAAATAAATTTCATACAAATATAGAAACCACGTTATTACTAATTAAGCGTGATAGTCAATAAGGAATGAGTCAAAGTAATAAGATTGTATTCTTTAATTACTATAAGCTATAATTATATAATATAAATTTAAAAATATATATCATTAAAATTGTTGCACCAAATTACATTAATTAACCAATATAAAAACTATCTTAAAATATCAAACACATCTTAATATTTGACAAAAGTTTCTTAATTTAGAAATCTAATAGCAGCAATAAAATATATAACATTGACTAATTGATACATAAATATATTAAGTGATATATTATACATAACAAAATTTATTCTATTAAAATATTTTAACATCAAACACATAGACAATGCCTCAATCATCAAAGACAATAAAAAAAATATTATATAGCCAATTCTTTAGTGAAATATATAAATTTATAATCTTAAACATATAACAAATTATATTCTAACAATTTTAAGAAGTTTCTAACACAGTCAAATGTTAGAGAAAAAAATTAGAATAATATACATATTTATAAACAATAATTTAAAATAAATATAATCATCTTTCTGAAATGCGTTAAAATTATTAGTTTATAAATGATGATCAAAGAAAAATATAAGCATCATTTTGAGATGCGTTAAAATTATTTGTTATAAACAACGATCTAAAAAATATAACCATCCCTTTGGGATGCGCTAAAATTATTTGTGTCATTCTTCTGGAATGACAATTATTTTATGAGCATGTTACAAATTTTTAGATCAATATAACAAAAAATATTTATGAAATCCTTCTAGGATATTCAATATTATTCTTTCAATCTTTCTCGAATTGGATAATATTATTGATGCAATCATTTTGCAATATCATAGATGCAATCCTTTTGGGATTCGTTAAATTATAGATGCAATCCTTTTGGGATTCGTTAATATTATAGATGCAATCATTCTGGGATTGTTAATATTATCCTTCAGAGATGCTTTATATAATAAACTCAATATTATCCTTCAGAGATATTTGATAAGTTCTTCATGAACTATATATAAACTCATTACTATCCTTCAGGAATATTCGTTAAGTTCTCCAAAAACTATATATAAACTCATTACTATCGTTCAGGGATATTTGTTAAGTTCTTCAGGAACTATATAACAAACTTTTTATTTTGTAATAATTCATGGATTATTTGATAATTTAATAAGATATAATATTGAAACTCAATCACAATTTTTTCCCCGAAGTTCTTCATAAACTATATCACAAATCTTTTGTTAATAAAAATAATAATATTTACAATTTTTTTTAAGAATGCTTGATAATCTGTTCTTCAGGAACTATATAAAAACTGAATATTATCCTTCAGGGATATTTGATAAATTCTTCAGGAACTATATAAAACCTCAATATGATCCTTCATGGATTTGTTTTGCTATCCTTCATGGATGCTTAATAAGTTCTTCAGGAACAATATTAATAATTTATTTTGCTATCCTTCAGGGATGCTTTAACAAGTTCTTCAGAAACTATATTAATAATTTGTTTTGCTATCCTTCAGGGATGCTTTAACATTATTCATGCAAACTAACTATCAGAGATGCATGAAAATCATCACTGATTTTCTTTTTCATTTTCTAATCAATATATTTATAAATAACACATAAAAGATATATAAAATATGAAAGAAAAATAAAGTAAATAATAGTACCATCTAAATCTCAGAGCTTCGTGCTGATAACGTGTTATGAAATAAGGAGAAAGAAGATAAAAGAGAAGAGAGAAAGATAGAATGATTCTATATTATTTCATCGGTGTATATTTTACAATGGGTGCAGTTACCGTGCATAGATAAAAATCTATGCACCATGCATAGATTATTATGGACCCTTGGATCATTGGATCAAATTCTAGACATCAATTGTTATTACTCAATACTCAATACTCAATACTCACCACTCAATACTCAATACTCAATACTGGATTAAAAACATGATCTAATGGCTTATGTAGGCTTATGCATGGTGCATAAGTAAAATCCTTATGCATATTAGCCAAAGCCTTTTACAATGAAGTTGGTTCTATTTATAGGACAATAGATAGATAATGTAATAAATACACAATATTATAAATAAGGGATAAGATGCTTGAGAGACAATCATCCAATTATTCATAACAATTTTAAAAGAAGTTAAAATAAAAGTCAAATTTTAAAAATCAACAATTATGATTAATTAATAATGCAAATTTTCTTTACAGTCAGTGCATTTTAATTAAATTTTTTTATTAAATGGTTATGTTGAATACATAACCATGTCTCTTTTCTGTGAGTTCTTAAACTATTTCAAAGAATACAATTCTATTGTTTTGAATATTTTTTCTGGTGAACAAAAAATACAATGTATAAAATTAAACAACAAAAAAGAAAAAAGAAAAAAATAAAGGAGTTTATAATTTACAAGTTCAATATTTATAAAAAAATATTAATTTTACCGACAATATGATCACTTACAAAATTTAGCTTTACTCAACCACTTACACGAGTGATAAGTAAATTTTTTTATTACTAAGTGTTAAATATGCTTGGATCTCAAGCCCAAAAGCTAGGTCAAGATGTGAGGCTGATTTCGGATCTATCGTAAAGTTGTCCACATATTTTAAAGGTGTTTATTCGGTGAAGTGTTGGTCTTACGGTGCGTTTCATTGGAATTTGACAGCGTGACTTATTCATTAGCTTGTTGATTACAATGAGTAATGAAAAAGATGACTCTCTTCAGTCGGTTAGTGTCCAACTCATTGGAGACAATATTATTCCTATTGGAGTTATGTAATGAAAAAAATTTAAAAGGAAAAAGGATGTGAAGTTATGTTGATGGAACCTCGGTTAAACCTACAGATAAAAAGGATGACACAAAATATGCAAAAGAGTTGGAAACATGTGATGTTAGTAATTCGAAGATTCTTACTTGGATCAATAATCATGTTTCTCAGTCAATAGGTGTGCAATTGGCAAAATATGATACTGCTAAGGAGGTTTGGGACCATTTGAAACGTTTGTATGCTCAATCTAATTTTGCAAAACAGTATCAGTTGGAGAGTGATATTAGAGCTCTCAAACAGAATAAGATGATCATTCAAGAATTCTATTCAACGATGACTAATTTGTGGGATCAATTGGCTCTTATGGAATCGACTGAATTGAAAGTTGTTAAAGAATACACTAATCAAAGAGAAGAGCAACGTTTGGTTCAATTTCTTATGGCGCTTAGGAATGATTTCGAGGGACTTCATGGGGGTATTCTGCATCGTAATCCTCATCCCAATGTTGATTCCATTTTTAATGTATTGTCGGCAGAAGACATTAGACTCAAGTCCCACTCAAATTTGCTTCCAGGTAAAGGAGTTCTATCCACTCCTCCGTCTGTTTTTGCTGCTCCATTTCACAAAGGAAAACCTCAAGGTAGGGTTGGGCTTGGTATTGATGAATGTGTGCTTTTTTTAAGGAGAAAGGTCATTGGAAAGCACAATGTCCTAGATTGTTGAAAGCAAATAAGAAAATTTTCAAGAGTCCGTCTTCAAATGTTGTTGCTGTTGCTCCTACTACCGTTGGTTCAGGTTATGATCGTGTATATCCATCTGAGGCTACTTCTCAAATATCTGATATTGCAGAGCAGCTTCAAAAGCTAGCTCAAGAAGTTAGGCTGCCCTCACATATTCATACACCCAACAGTCCGAGAACCTTAGAAATGTGGGACTTCAAAAAAACTCTAACAAACACAAATACCAACTTCAACACCCACCCTCACGCCTAGCGTGTAGGCCTGGATCAAAAGCCCACACTGCAGTCCTTAACCCGACTCTGATACTATGTTAAATATGCTTGGATCTCAACCCAAAAAGCTAGCACAAGAGGTAAGGCTGCCCCCACATATTTATCCACCCAACAGTTTGGGAACCTTAGCAAAGTGGGACTTCAAACAAACTCTAACAAACACAAATACCAACTTCAACAATAAGCATATGCGACACTCCATGTTTGACTTGATTCTTCAATTTTTTGGTATTTTCTGTTTCTTTTTACCCACATGTGTGCAACTATATAATAATGTGGTTCCTTGATCTTAAATTTCTTCGGTTATTGGTGATATGTTATGATAGTTCGTTACACTATGTTTATATTACTTAAATTTTCTCCTATTAAGAGTTTTTACTATTAATATGTTTTTTTCTTGGTTTTAACAAAGAATCTGAAGATTTTTCGAAATGACCAAACTATTTTGAAATCATCCTAACTAGACAAATGACCTAAAATATTTTACTTTAAAAGTAACTATGAAGATGCAAGGAGGGGGTGGAACACAAAGAAGGAATTAAAATAAGGAAAAGTACAAGAATCATGCATATCGTGGTGCACCCACAAAACCTAGCAGTTTCAACATCGACGAGTAATAACCACTCAAATGACTCATCGACGCAGTCCAAAGTTTCTCCATGAAATGCAAAAACAAATACAAAATTAAATCATGGTACACCTACAAGGCATAATGGCCATATCAAGACCTAGAAGGCCAAAGAGTCACACCCATAAGCACATTGATATGGTACCAACTTTCTACAAAAATGCATTAGCAGTTCAAGTGATCAATCCAGTGCGACTACGTTTTGACATACTGTGATTGTTCCAATTTATAATTTCCACTTGCTTAAAAAGGCAAGATTAAAAAACCCACAATATTTCACCCCAAAACCTTCTTCCTCCTTAGATAAACAAATAGAATCCCAACTCACCTTTTTAGAACACTACTACAAACAATATATTTCAGAACGAAGCTTTCATCTCAGCCAGAAAAAATAAGGTATTATACTTAGGCGCAACATATTTTATTTTTTATAATAATAAAAACAACATATTCCCTCGGTTTTTAAGAAAATCGAGGGGAAAAAATCAAGACACGCTTCGAATCCCAACTTTTGCAGTTTATGTTTTTATTTGTTTATAAGTGTAACCTAAATAAACTAACCCATCAATTTTTCAATATAACCGAGAAATCAAATAATCAGATTTCACTATAAAAGCACTCGTCAATATATTTTAACCTAATCCTTACTTATATGAAGTCACCCTAAACTCGCATGCATCATTCTTTGGAATGAATTGCAAGATAGAAAAGAATATTCAATGTTCTTCTAGCTAGAATAAAACATTTTTTCTGTCCTCGCAATCTATCTCACTAAATGTGTTGATGTTATTGTTGTATTTTTGCTCATTTGATAGATTGCAAGTGCAGAAAATCAATCTTGCTTCAAATATTTATTGTAAATTTCCAAACAAAGAAATATTATGACATTTCTTGTGTACTCCTCTCTCTTCAAACAAACAGACTACTAAAAAATAGTGAATTTGAATGCAAAGTTCTGACATACAAGCATCATTCGTTTAGAAGTTAGAACTTAAATAAAGAAGGGAGCTTCAACTTACAAAAACAATGGAGCTTAATCTTTGAAAACATTTGTTGTACACAATTTATCTTAATATTCTGTGTAAATAATGTAATATTTAAGAAAAAAGAATTATTCACCTCGATTTTAATCCAAAACCGAGGTGATAGTTTAAAGGAGATGATAATTTACCTCGGTTTTATAGTTAAATCGAAGGGTATAATAATCATATTTTACTATAAAAATACTAGTTAAACAGATTTTACCCTAATCCTTAATAATATGAAGCCACCCCAAAGAGAGAAAATATTTACCACCGCTACAACATATCTCTGGGAAGGATTGCAAGTATAGAAAATAAAAAATTTCATTGGCCTTGGAAACAGATCTCTAGCATCTTGTATGTGACCTCTAGCATCTAAATATTGATATCATCGAAGATTTGTAGCCTACAATGTATTTTTAATATTATTTGAAAACAATGTTATTAAAAAAATAAGGCTTAATTACAATTTTGGTCCCTCAATTATCTTTTTTTTTTTTGGGTTTTGGTCCCCCTATTTTAAAATCCGAAATTTTAGTCCTTTTATTTTAGTTTTTTGAGAATTTTGGTCCCCTTGAAAATCCGAAGGCAATTTTTAATGAAATGGAACTCAAATTGATGATATGTTCAACATAAATCTTAAATAAACTTAGTTTTTGTAAACAGTTCACTGTTGAACTGACACTAACCCATCATCAATGTGTTTACGGTGATTTCCGGTAAACAACCGCTAGTCTTCCAAACTATAATAAATATGATTTGGTTACTCGCAGGATCGACTAGATTGATCCTAGGACATAGTCAAAAAGATTGTTATTGATGGTCATTCGAACCATATCTATGATTCATCTTGTCAATAAGAATTACTTCGAACGAAACAAACAAAATTAGCAATCACTTCGTTATACACGTGAGTATAACTTCAGCGAAAGGTAAGTCAAGATAAAATATGAGATGAAACTGTAAAAGTGCAAAAATCTTAAAGTGCAGAAATGTTAAATACTTCAAAGATAAATGACATGAAAATAATGAGTACAAAAACGTAAATGGCAAGAAGTAAACGAAATGCAATAATATTGAAAGATACTTGAAAATAAAGGGAAAATACACATGTATTAAAATGGTGGTGTCATACGTACATTTCTCAGCGAACTCTTTCTCTTTAACACTTGATACTTGAGTAATATGTGAGTGATTTGTACAAAATGAACACACTGAATCCTAACATTAGAACCCTTATTTATACTAGTTTCGACCTTAACGGTCCTACGCTAATATAATGCCACGTTTCTCATGAGAATCCTCGGAAAGCCATCTGTCTCTAGACAGTTATGAAAACTTCTTCGAATTTCAAATCCTCCCGCCTGAATCCTCCTTCGACGCGTGGCAATATAACTTAACATTAAAATACCACGGAAATACACTAAGCATCAGTACTTAACATATTTCGTAAAATTTGTCTAAGTCTCGAAGATATACACTCCTACTAGCTTCAGCATTCACTATCTCCGTTATGACTTAAAAACTCTTCATCCTCGAAACATGGCCATCAGGAGCCATTTTATCTTCAAAGACGGTCATCCGGAACCATCCTCCTTCGAGTCTTCACCCTTCGAAGGATCATATTTGCAAAACGAAATCTTCAGCTAACAAATTGCCCCCAATAAATGCCTGTTTCGAAAAACAAGAGAAATAGGCGTTTCTTGTTGTAATAAGATTTCGTTTTTAGAGTTCCAAGATCATTGACTCACGTCATAATCATTGATGACCCTATTTCCAAAACGTCTTGTCATTTTCAAAGATGTCTACTCATAACTTACATTCCCACGTTCTGGTCTTACTTTCTGATCATTACTCCTATATACTAGGAGTAAAGCTAATAACTATTCGACCGTCGTTGGATGAAATCAACGCCTGCCGCGTGTCTCTTGGTTTTTACCCAAAAGATTTGAAAGGGTTTCCGTTAGACCTTTAAATACCGAAACTTTAACCTTCACATAACTTTCACCTCTTATTTCCTTATTTCTCCAAAGAAAATAACACTCCTGATTATATTCAAAACCCATTCCAAAAAATCAAACTTACTCATGGCGTCTTCCTCAAATGTTCTTCAACCAGCTCTGAAACTTCAACAATCTACACAGATGGGGGATCAAGAGTGTGTACCAAACCCAAATTCTGCGGAAGTACGCGCCATTTATGCTTCTCAGGTAATCATCCCTTTTGAACTTTCTGGAAAAACTCATGCTTTCATGGGTCCGTTACCAGGAGAAACTAACCCTTCTCTGAATAAATTCTTTCCTGCTTATTATAAAACTAGGCCGTTAGTTAGTAAGAACAAAATAGATGAAGATGGCCGTCCTACTTCAGCAAAGCCTGATGATACGGAAAAATCTTCGACCGAAAACCCTTCAGCCCTAGAGAAAATTAGGTTAGACTATGTGTCATACCCAAAAATTTGCCCATACTATTTCTCTTATACAAATTCAAATCAATACACAAAGCTCCTAGACACACTCTTCTATACAAGACTCTAAAATTAGGGTTTGGCTCATTTAAAGGAAAATCAGTGAATCAATGGCTCCAAGACATCTCATATGGCTCAATATATCTCACATTACCTCTATGACAAGTATCAAGGCCTATCTCAAAGTTCTGGTCACTCAAATGTTGAGAAAGTCAACATTGGTTAGAGGACTCTTTAAGCTTTCTAAAAAGTCCTAGAATTCCTCCATACCTAAAAAATTAAGGGAGATAGGCCTTGGTAAAGTTGACTAATTTTGGAAGGAAAGATGTGGAGCAAAAGGCCTTAAAATAAGTTTCTTTGTAAAAAGGCCCATGTTTTTTAAGACCTAATCTCTATCTTAAGCCCATGCACGACCCATAAATCACTATACCAATTTTTAGTATTAATTTATTTTTTTTATTTTGAATTTAATCATTTAAATTCAATTTAAATGGAATAAATAATAGACAGAAGCAAAAATTATATTTGTCTCCAATTTTGATATAATATCTCATCAAAACAATAAGACAAAAATTGGATCTAATTTAAAAGGGGATTGGAGAGATTTGGTATGAAATTAGAAATTTTCCAATCAAATTCCAATCAAATATTCAATCATATCAATTGCCAAGATTGGAAATTATTTTGTTAGCCTAATATCTTCTTTATAAAAGGGCTGCAAGGGTTATACGTAGAAAAAAGGGGTTTTTAGGACTGCCTCAAGAACTCATTCAAGAGCAAAGGTTCATAACTTCCAAGAGATTTGCAGATCAAAAATTCCATCGATTCAGACATAGCAAAGCATTCCATTCAATTCCTTGGTGTTCCCTGGACATAATTCCATCATCTCCTTCGATCAAAAGGTGCGAATTCGGATCTCCATAACCAAGGTCAGTGAAATTCTTTTTCAATCTTTAATTCGTGCGCACAAACATCATAAAGCACTTTGGAAAGCATATTCATGTTTAGAATTGTATTTGCAATCTTTCTGTGCCGCTTGATTCGCGTTTGAATGCAGAAATTACGTTTTGCCATACTTAGGGATTCGTAATCTTGAATTTGGGAACTTGATTTAGGAACGATTCTAGACCGAATTAAGGGTTCCGTTGAATTCAGAGGGTCGGTTATGGTCGATCTGGGTTGTGTTTGCGCATCTGTACTTTGATTTTGCAGGTTCACCATGGCCAAACAAGAACAAGAGTCACGAAGGTGACGAAGAACAGTAGTTAGCGCTATTTTTTTTTTAAACTCATTAACGTCGCTGGATTGCTTATGTAAATCATGTTGTGTTTATTCAACATTAAGTGAAAACTGGCCTGGTGGTAAGAAGGCGTGTCCCTTCATGCTTAACGTCGGGGGTTCGAACCCAGTATGAAACAAATATTTTTCCAAGCATTAGTACGCAGATCCTATGTTGCCAACATACGCGAGTCCACGATGCAGCCTCGCCTCAAGGCCTTAGGATCACACCTGAATTGGATCTAACGCCTACAGGGTTGCAGATCCACCGTGGAACCTTCAGGATGCGCCACATATGATCTCCAGCTAAGTTTTTTTTAAATTTTCTTTATACATATTAATTATTAATTATATAATCCTTCTATTTTGTTTATATTTATATATATATATATAGACTTTTGTTGTATTTGCTTTTCTTTTTCTTCTTTTACTAATATAATTTAGTTTTCATAAACTTTTTTTTATTTTATATACATAATAATGATAATATTTATTTATTCATATTATGCCTATTATTTATTTTTCTTAATGTATTTATTTTATTTATTATTTTAAATAGATTATTTATTTATATATCTTTAAAAATTCATATTTATGTTATTTTAACTCCAAAAAATTCATAAAAATTATTTTTGCACTCGATTTTATTTTTTTATCCCGATTTAATTAATTAGGTCGCGAGATCAATAATTAATTAAATGGTTTGTATTTTCTTATTTAATTCGTACGCTAATCAGGGTTTACGAAGATCATGCCTACACTCACCCTTATTTATTTTCCTCTTAATTTGTAGAGTTGATCAAGGGTTCGAGGAAGATCAAGGCCAAAGATAATTATTCATCCCTCTTATTTTTCTGTCTTTTAATTCTCCCATCCCCGCAGGTGTTTATTGTAATAGCGTAGGAACTTTAATTTCTGTCTTTAATTTCTGCTCATTTTAAACTGCGTGGTTAGTAATCTTAGGGAGTGCAAGCCTTGATAAAATTAACATATCTCACTAATTATAAGATAAATATCTGAACTTAACCACATGATTGTTGCACCCACACACCCTTTAAGGTACTCCCTCTGGTTGCCTTTGTTGCTTGTTGCCTTGTTGCCTCTATTGTACTAAATAGTCAAGTCCCTCGATTCCGAGGATACCTAAAGCAAAACAAATGTTGCCCTCAGTTCATTCATCATAAATTTTGTCCCTCGATGTTGCCTCGGTAAATGATGATTTGTCCCTATTGCTAAGGTATCCTCGCCTGTTGCTTAAAGGTTAAAATGACTATTGTATCCTTCCCTTAGACTACCTGCCCTTTTTATGGCAAGGGACAGTCTTATGGCGAGCGATATCTTGATGACCCTTCAAACATCCAATTGAAAGACTTCCTGCCCTCTTATGGTATGGGTAGACCCTTTCGCCCTGAAAAGCTAAAAGAACAAATTTCTAAATTTAGGGTAGTTGTTGTTAATTGCTTGCTCAATTCAAATTTCAAATTCAACTCTTTTTCCCACTCTTTTCAAATCAAATTTAAAAAGACTACGCTTATTTACAAGCTAAAGTTCTTCTTCAAAGTTTTTACTTTTCACACCTCATTTTCAAACATTTCAAAGTGAGCCAAGCAATTAAGAGCCCTGTCATACCCTAATTTTTGACCCCCCTGAGATGACATATCTTCAGGATTTTCATCAAGTCAAAGTAAGTACCCAGGGCAGTCTGGCATTCAATCGAGGGTGTTCAAAGACAAGAAAACTCAGGAAAAGGATCAATCAATAGAGGGATTAGTCTCTAATACAATCATAAGACTCAAAAGCCTCATTATTTCACCTATGATTGATTAGACACCCAGTCATCTAAGTACAGAATTACTCAGATCAACAGACTAGGGTTTGGAGCCTATCAAGGACTAAAATCAGGGATCACCTTTGGGAAACCCTAAAAAGCCCCAGGGGATCATTCAAAGACATCAATCATCTTCAAATAGCTCATATGACAAGATCCACTGGACATCACACCTCAATTCAAAGTCTACACTCATCATTGTCCTCTGGTCGACAATTAGGGTTTTTGACCTAATTCACCAAGATAGTTGACTTTTAATCAGGGCATGGATCCAAAACTCAAGACATGATTCAAGAATCTCTACTACCTCAATATAATCTATTTACATCATTCATTTGAGGAGAAGATCTTGATTCTACACAAAAGTCCAAATCTCACCATATCTGGAAAAAAGTCAACGGCATGGGATCACCATTGACTTTTAAGATTTTTGGTCAAACCATGACTTTCAAGGATCAATATCATCAATATATGGATATTAAAGTCATTTTACCAAAGAAATTCAAAGAAATTCATCAAGGAGCAAAAAGTCGGGAATTAGGGTTTTTGAGGGCACTGTGAGAACTCAAAATTTCACCTACACAACTCAAAAAACTTCCAACATGAAAGTTGTAGATCTTGCAAAATAAAACAACATCTTACAAAGGAACTTTTTTCAAAAGATCAATCATTTAAGAGTTTTGGAAATTTTGGAGTTTTAGGCCATAAACACTTAGAAATTTTTCTAAGTGTTTTAACCTAGTTTTCTTCCAACTTTGGCCTCATTTTTCACAAATTTGCCAAAGGATTCTGAAGAAACTCCAAACTAATGATTTGAAGTAGATGTTTAGGGCTTTCCAAATTGTGTTCAACCTTCTCCAAATTCATTTTGAGCTAAGAGTTATGCTTGTTGAAAGTTGGCCTCATGAAGTGAAATTATAGGTCATGCATCATTTTGGAACTTTGGAATTTTGTGCACATGACCTCAATTATGGATGCTACACGACCCATAACACATCTGAAAACATGCCATGCATTCATTTTCACCATACCATAAGGAT
Source organism: Vicia villosa (assembly GCF_029867415.1). Lineage (NCBI taxonomy): Eukaryota > Viridiplantae > Streptophyta > Magnoliopsida > Fabales > Fabaceae > Vicia > Vicia villosa. Next base: position 202,652,972 of record NC_081181.1, read on the forward strand.
TGAAGAAGATTCTAAAAACAAGAACATGTGATTATGTAATGATTACATTTGTGAATTTATGGCAAATTGATGAATCACCCAAGGAATCTTCTCACCAACCAATTAGAGCTCATTTCTGGCTCAGAATTGTCCCCTAAGATCAAGCAAAATCGAGGGCTAGGGGATTGATCAAATGGAATCAAAATTCTCATCATTGCATAAGAGATATTTGCAAACTTCCTTCATGCTTAAGAAACCAAACTTCTTTCATTAAGCAAGCTCACTCTTCTGCAACTATACTGAACCAATTGCCTATAAATAGAGGCCTCATTCTCATTCAAAAAACACACCAAAGCAACAGAATTCTTGCTTTCTCTTTTCTTTCTTCATACTTAGTTTTTTCGAAGGTCCTTTGGCAAGAAGACTCGGATTCTTCAAACCAAAGCTCTCTCTTTGAAAATAAGTATTCAAACACATTGAGGGAGGCATTTAGAGGTGATCCAAACCTCTGGAACACTTCTGGGCATGGAGAATCATCACCTCCACCTCTCATTTGGAGCACTTGCAGTTGGAGGACCATGGAGTAATTCAGGAAGTTTCAAGCCAAGCCAATCATCCAGGCACACTCCTCAGGTCATAGTGAAGCTAACCAGATGGCTGCAGCTCATCTGTAACTCCAAATTCAACAACCTCCATGTCTACTTGAAGCTTAAATCGAGGGAGGTCCATAGAGCAATTCAGAAGGATTTAAGCTCCAATAAGCATTCAGTTAGCATCATTGAGTCTCAAGGAAGCTATTGAGATCATTCATTCAAACCCAGGTGCTCTCAATCATCCTCACGACCTCCATTTTCAGAGGTAAGTTCCTGAACTTCACTTCTTTAATTTAAGCACTCTTTGAGTTAAAGCTCGATTCTATCTTGTTTAGCATCATCAGAGGATTGAAAACCCTCTATCATCATTCATTTATCTTTCAGTATAGCCATTTAATTTGATTTTTAAGTTTTAGGGTTCTTCACGATTTCTGGTAAATTAGTTAGATGTAGTTAATATCAGTCTATGTTAGTTACATATTTAGAATCGTGAGTGAATTTAGAACAAGTTTCATCTTTATATCGCTGCAAATGGTTGAGAATTGAGAGAGTTCAGAAATCCAAATCGTTGGAGCTTGAGGAAGAAGATGACAATGGTGGTGGCGCGCAAATTTCAAACCTCAGGGCAGAGTTTATTTTATATTTAATGATAGGTGTTTCATAAACGACTGAATAACTTGCTCTAGTGGCCACACATGCGCTCTTAGTCTCCTCATGCCCAAAGTCTAGGGTTCGAATCCCCCTCGCCCCAGACTTTTTATTCCTTTTATTTTTTTCATGATTTACACGCTTATCTGAAAATATAATGTGTTGGATGTGTATCACTATCACCATGCGCGCGCTGGCCCAGTGGTTTGGTTTTGGGTATGTGACCTAAAGGGCGTGAGTTCAAGCCTTGGTGAAGACATTCCTAATTTTTTATCACTTGTCACACCTATTTTCTTCACAACTTCACACAATTAATTCACCTATCAAATTAAATCATTTTCACTTCATTTTTCATACACCTATTATTTAATATATCTATTTTGTGAATAGTCAAAAAAATCATAAAAATATTATTTATTTCATGTATTTTAATTAGGTTTAAAATAGTATGTTTTTAAGTGTTTTCTTAAATACTTTAAATATATATTGTCACTTTATTTTAACCTAATCATTTTGTAAATAATTTTATGATAAAACCCTAATTGTTTAGGTCTTAATTAGGTAAAAATCTTTATTTTTACCTTAATTAAGTTGACTTTTGTCAATTTTCAAAACTGTTTTCAATCTCCGAACAAATCAAATGATTAAGGTTCTTAAACAACAGAACCTTATATCATTTACAAATCATTTTCAAATTGCTCTCATAACCAGTACTGTAAAGTACTGGGCCTCTAATAGAGTGTAAGTCCCAAAAACCTTCTCTTCTTAGCTTGTTTTCAAAACTGTATTTTCAAAATCTTCTTTCTGTTTTCAAAACATTCTTCTGGTATTTGAAGGGCATTATTCCCGGTGAAACTCTTCAGATACCTATGTGACCTTTGTCCATCTTCACTTCTTCTGTTTTCAAAAACCATTAACTGTTTATCATATATATATTCAACTGTTATCAACAAAAAAATTACTGGTGAGGCTTTGTACATACTTCTTCAAAGGCCTCCACTCCATACAGGTTAGGCTTTACAAGCTTTCCATTTACAGTCTTTATTTAAATTACTGTCAAATATAAACTGTGCATATATATTAGTTTAGAACTACGTTTGAGTATAAACCTTAGGACAGTTAAACTATATATATATTATAGGAATATGGCCTAGGATTGAGAATGTCTTCCCGGTGAAGGCTCTTTCCTAATTAGAGATTTGTAGTTCAAACCCCCAAGATGAATTATTCCCGGTGAAACATCTTGGCAAAAACCTTAGAATCCAAATAATAGGACACATCCACCCAAAGAGGAATTATTCCCGGTGAAACCTCTTACCCATTTGCTTAGAGCCAAAATAAGTTCAAAACTACATAGCTTTCTCTTGTGCTATAACAAGGACCCTCGATTAGCCTCCTCTTGGGCTTTGTACAAGGACCCACAGGCTTCTTAAAAGCATTTCCAGCTTCCTCTTGAGCTTGTATACAAGGACCCATCAGGTTTCTTATAAACATAGGAACAGGTCTTTAGTCACCTTTTAGCCTACCCTGGTGAGTTTTCTTCCAATTTAAACCAGACTTTAAACAAGCTAAGTTTGTCTCAATTTTGCATTGAGTACACCTTTTGGAATGAGAGACATGGACAGTCTCTGTCACCCTTATCTTCATCAATCTTCCTTAGCAGAGTCTAGGATCTATGTTTATCTTCTCCTCAGCATGTGTCAGCCTTCATCTTGGGCTTTAAACAAGAAGTCTCCACTAGATAATCTTTCTGCCAATCATTTTCAATAAAACCCCTGGAAAGGGTTAGCCTCCAAATCATTTCTTTCATTTCAATAAAAACCCCTGGAAAGGGTTAGCCTCCAAAACCAATTAACCATTTCAATAAATTCCCTGGAAAGGGTTAGCCTCCAAAATCATTCTTTCATTTTTTATAAAATCCCTGGAAAGGGTTAGCCTCCAAAGTCAATTAATAAATGTCAAAAATAAAGATTCATTTCTCTTAGGAGATAATTTCCCCAAAAAAGTCAAAACCCCTGGAAAGGGTCAGCCTCCAAAAACATGATAAAGTCAGTCTTTTAACAGACAAATTCACCAGCTGAGTCAAAATCCCTGGAAAGGGTTAGCTTCCAAAGAAAAACAGTCTTTTAATAAATAAAATCTCCTCAATAGAGTCAAAACCAACAAAAACAGTTAGCCTCAACCTTGGGCTTCATACAAGGCACCCAAACAATAAAACTCCCCTGTCAAGAGTCAGCCTCAACCTTGGGCATTGTACAAGGCAGATAATAGAGTCTCCCCAGTGAGTTCTTCATCATTCAGTAGCCACAACCTTGGGCTTTGTACAAGGCAGATAAACCATATTTTCATGTGTCAAAGATTCCTAACACCTAGGATCTTTTCCCCATAGAGTCATCCATACTCAGTTTATTTAAGAGTCTGCCACAACCTTGGGCTTTGTACAAGGCAGAAAATAATGTTTTCCCTAGCTAGAGTCAGCCACAACCTTGGGCTTTGTACAAGGCACATAAAATAGAGTCATTCATTCAATTATCCTCAGCAATCAGCCACAACCTTGGGCTTTGTACAAGGCACACAAATAGAGTCTCCCTAAGTAGAGTCAGCCTCAATTCTGGGCTTTGTACAGAACACAAAAATACCCTGTAATTAATCCCCAATGGAGTCATCTCCCAGAGTCAATAATAATTAATAAATCAATCAAAAAGCCTCAAGCTTGGGCCTCATACAAGCCAGCTAAAGTTAAATCTTTTATACAGTAGATAGACATAGCTTATCTCTATAGAAAGATATTTTTACTACTCTACCACATTCAAACAAACAAACACTTCAATTTCAATTTCAATCCAGTCTCCCATTTAGGATTTTGAAAGGCATGAGCTGGCAGTAAAACCCAGACATGTGGTAACTTTCCCTAATTTGGATGAGCATCTTTCTTTCATTTAAGAGGCATTTGACTGGTATACTTGCACATACACAAGTAAGGTCCCCCTCTTGAATGAAATGAATCCAGTTATTCTGTCACTCTTTTAAATGTTTGTGGTAGAATAGTACGAATACCTCTCTGTAAAGAAGATTTCATGCCTCTTTACTGTAAACAGAGATTTAATTCCAAGCTTCAACCTTGAGCTTTAAGCAAGGCACCAAAAACAAGTAATTTCCCTAGTTAGTTCCCCGAACTACATTAAGCTCTGACTTCCACTAGGGATATGTAGGCATGAGGTTCACAAGGAATCTCAGCGAGCTAATAAAATACCAAAAATAGTCAGTCTGTCTATCTGCCTGTCTTTCTTTAATCAATTCAATTCTCTCTCCTAACACAAAGGAGAAACTTTCCCAATCATTAGTAGCAAACACAATCACAATGACACAGAGAAGGTTCCTGTAGAGTACTATAGATATGTAGGGTGTTTAAACACTTCCCTATGTATAACCGACCCCCCGGACTCCAGAATTTCTAGTCTAGGTGAAATCCCCACACTTAGCAAACTCCTAGGGTTTAGTTGAGATCTTTTTTTCCCTTTCCTACTCGTAGGACCAATAAGAAAGTTCGTGTGATATCGTAGGAAGAACTGAAACAAAATTCATCCCACCACGGGCGCATTCTCCTTCCAAATTTCGCGTGAAGGGTTTAGCGTGCCGTCCTCCCAATTGAAACGGGGAGGTAAAGAAAACGACCACCACAAGCCCATGGAAAACCATGGATGCAAAGGGTGCTTTTTAAACCTTCCCTTTGTATAACTTACCCCCCGAACTCAAAATCGTTTTTAAAAGGTCTTTTTCTGTTCTTTTAGCCTTTCCTAATTGGATAAAATAAAAGTCGGTGGCGACTCTTGCTATCCGCACATTTCAAATAAAGTCAGTTCACTGTATTACACTATGTAACCAATTTTGTGAAAGTTTTTAGGTCAATTCCTTTAGCAAAAGACCCTGAACTATAATATGCCTGGTTGGCAAGAGTAGAGAAACACAAGGCTGCTTTCTGGAAAGAACTGGGCATTTATGATTTAATCCAACTGTCCAAGACTGGTTTAGAATACAACCAAACCATGTTAGTTGCGTCAGTTTATTTTTGGGATGCTTCCCACAACACTTTCCATCTTCCATGTGGAATGGTCACCCCCACGCTTTTCGACATAGCTGCCATTACGGGGCTTCGACCAACTAGAGAACCCTTCGACCCCAACGTCATGGACACTGATACTATTAACTTCAATGAAACAACTGTTACTTATACTGCATTCATTCAACAGTATCATGACGAAAATAATGAGGTAGTCTCAGACAAAGAGCACATTGCTTTCTTAGCCTTATGGCTTTCGAGGTGCGTCTTCTGTTCTAGGTACATACAAGTAGCAAAAAGATATCTCTGTATGGCTAATCAACTCCATGCCGGAACAAAACTAAACCTGAGCCAGTTAATTCTAGGGTTTCTCTACGAGAACCTAGGTGAAGCAACAGACCTTGTAAAGAATTATAAAACAGGTTCTTTGCTTTTCGCTGGCCCCTTCTGGCTGCTACAACTATGGCTCAATGCTACTTTCGAGACTCAGCTCCCATTTCGAGGTGTTGTGAACGAAGAAGATCCGGATATTAAAAATCGAACTGTAGAAGGAACCAGGTTGGCTTCGCTAACTCCAAAAGAAGAGACTAGTAAACTTCGCGAGCATTTTCTAGCATATATCATGATGTTTGCTCGGTGTTATCAATTCAGCCCTTCGATGGCTCCGTTCGTAAACAGGACAGTGGGTCCCGAATGGTTCACTCGAAAGTTTCCACCAACATCTCAAGATCAAGAGACTGAATCCATGACTATTTGGGGAGCTTTCCTTACCCCAAGATTATTCTATCACCGTCTTCGCCCCTCCAAAAGCCAATATGTTCTCCTCTGCTACCAACCAAATCTGGTTTCGAGACAATTTGGACTGGTTCAAATAAAACCCAAGTGTCTATACGAGAAAAGGAACCACATGTGTTTGCACACTTTATATCTGACTGAAGAAAAATGTGATTCAAAAATTTCTAGATATGCTGATGTGACCAATCTTTCGCCTATCCCTTTCAATCCCGTATTTTACTCTACTCCAGATTTTCAACAATGGTGGACGGACTATTACACCACGCAAATCTTTGACGCCGAGAGCCTTACTCGCGAACTAACTGAAGCTTTTGCTGATGTGCAGGAAAAATTTCAAAAAGGTACTTCGACTCATATTAAAGAAATACAAGCCTTTCAAAAGTTCTTTGAAACCATTTACAGGCCTGATGATCTTAGTCGGACCGTTCGTGAATCTGCAGTCACTTTGCGCGAAAAGTTTTCTGCTAAACTGGATAAGTTGAAACTGCCCTCGTCTGTTCGACCAGAACTGCGTTATGAAGTGGCTTTCAAACTTAATCTTCCAAAATTCCCTCCACTGCCAAGCGCTGATTTTGGTGTGGCTTTAAGCCCTCCTTTCCCAGATTGGTTCGTGTGTGGGAATGATTTTAAAATTCTTCAGGAAAGTACTAAAAAACGCGCTGAACGAGTGGTCCCGACTAAGCATACCCTGGATACTTTCAAAGGACATCTCCATATAGATCTTGAACATGTTCGTGTCTTGACTCCAATACCTGAAGGTTTGGATTCAGACAAAATTCTTTGACTAACGTTCCTTTTCTGCTGAAATACTAATTCCAGTTCGAACTACAGTTGTCGCTTGAAGGAGAAAGGTTAAACAGCTCCCTGCGCAGAAAGCTTCTGAAGTTTCGCAGAGCAACAAGCCCAGTGAGAGTGACTCTTTCACTGCTGACAAGAAAACCACGGTATGTACATACTTTATCTTTCATTTGTATGTTATATGAATCATCCTTACCTTACCCAATTTATATTTTCAGAGTTCGAAGCCTCCACCACATTCGAAGCGAAAATCCTCTCCAGTAGCTGTCTCAGATGAGGATGACAAATCTCCACCTCGAACCAGACAAGCCCAAAAGAAAAAGCAGAAGGCCGCTACTCCATCAAGACAAGAAAAGGGATCTGGGTCTTCGAAACTTACTTCACCGGGTGACAAGGTATCTTCTGAAGAATCACCTTTGAAAGGTGGTAGTAACGCTTTTGTTGTCGAGAGCCACAATTCGAGCCCAGATAACATCCTAACTAAGGTATTTGGATTTCCCAACCTGCTCATCTTTATAAATTTTTAACTTAAAATAATTAAGTTAACGTTTTACCTTATGATTGTAGGATGATGTTGGCACAGCCACTTCCGACCTCAAATCCTTCACTCTTAATATTGATCTTGATAAACTCCAAGGTAAATGCATATTCTTTTTACAGCGAAGAAATTTCTTGCAACTTTCCTTACCATGACATGTTCTAATTATTCCATGCAGGTAAATCTCATGTGCTTTCACCAGTGATCGAAGACGCTCAACCTCTTGCGACTATCATTCCTAGTACAGCAGTCGAAGGGAGCCATTCAACTGATGATTCTCCACCTACCCATAAGAGCGAAAAAGCAGACCAACAATGTTCAGGTAGCAACAATGCAGCTGGTCATCCAACTGGTAGTGAGGACACTTTATCTGAACAAGATGTCATGGAAGAAACCTCCAAATTAACCACAGTAGTTTCTCACGAAACCACAACTTTTGGGACCATAGTTTCTCCTGAAACTACTTCGACTCCTGCCCCAACAAAGCCTACTCCTTCAGAATTGGAGCAGCTTAAACAAACCGATCCTCTCAGCTTCCTCAAGGCTATGATGGATATTGATAATGCTTCACCTTCTAAGCTCGAAACTTCTCCAGCTGTACAGCCAGAATCTGGTAATAAAGAGGATACTTCTATCCTTCTTCATCAGATAAAGGAAAAGTTCTTCGAAACCAACCTCGTTGAAACTCTTAGCAAGGATCCTATCAAAAGTCACAGCTTGAATCAACTTCTGAAAAAGGTTGATCTACTCCTAGTTTCGAAAGAAGTCTCAGAGGTGATTGTTTTGCTGGGTTCCCTGATCGAACAACTCCAGGCCAATATTCTTCGAAAACACAATGTCGACGAACAGCTGACTGCGAAAATGGCCTCTCATAATTCTTCATGGAAATCTGCTATTGATGCAACCAAACAGGGTGAAGCCCTTAAGCTTAAATATTCAAAGAACCAGGAAGCATATGACGAATGTGAGAAGAGCATCAACTCCTGGAAGCAAGAGATAAAACTGCTCGAAGAGAAGATAAAGGTGGCTGAATCTCGTAAGGCAACTCTTCAACAATCCAGTGAGCAGGAATTGACTGAAGTTGCATGTTTAGGAATCCAACATTTCGAGGCTGCACGAAAACTAGTTCCTGAAATTGACGAACTGGAGAAACAAAGGGCCCTGATTGAACTTCGCATGTCTTCCTGGGAGATTCAATATTCGAAGATAAAAGATAGTCTCCCTAAAGATTTTAATTAGTTATCTCAAACCTTGTACTTCATTATCATGCTGTACTTTTGCTTTGTAATCAAACTCTTCGTAGAATATATATGTATGCTCAACTTTTATCTTAGCTTTTATCTCCCACTTTGTTCATATTTTTGCAATCCTCACAAACAGTAATTTTAGCAAATCTTCCAGATTTCGCCAAAATCTATTTCCTGATTTGCCACAGTAATTTTAATTAATGTAAAACACGTGATCTGACCATCCTTCGCACCTTTTAACTTAGACTTGACGTTTCCACTCCCTTAGCCGTAATCATTATTAAGTGATGACATCACTTTCTCCAAAACATCTCTTTAAGACGTGCGTGCATCAGTTTTTCATGATTGCATCTCAACTTCCAAGGGCGGGAAACGGCGGAAGCCATAACTCATCTTTGGAATACCAAACGCAGTCTAATCACACATTAAAAATTAAACTGTTCCACTTCTGTCCCCAAGTCTATATAAGAGGTTAACATCACACTTCTTTTCTTCACCCTTATTCCACAGAACCTTATCTTGAACCTTCGTTGCATCCTTTTGCATTTTCTTCCACACAAAACCAGAAAAACATTTCCAAATTTTTTCTACAAAATGGCAGTACCCCTCACTTATAACAATATCAGAGCTTGCATCAAAAAAGAGTTCAAGGTTTCTGAAGAAGACTTTGAAAACAACTCCATAAGCATTAGTGCTTTCTTTGTCAACCAAGAGCTTTATTTCTATTATGAAATCTTGGAGGGACCAGTTTATCCCAACATGGTGGCTGATTTCTGGATGTTTGCGTCTTTACGCATAGATCCAGAAGGTAGAACCACCATAATCTCTGAGGTTCGAGGTGCCCACATTAGGATCACTCCCACCACTATCTCTAACCTTATGAGATGCAACAACTCTGGGGAGACCTTTGATGATAACAGCTTCAACATGACCACTCACCTTCTGTTGAGGACTCTCATGGACAATGACCCTTTCAGCGCCAAGGTCATCAAGATTTGGCACCAACTCCTTGTGGGTAATTTTCGTCCACGAAACCATGATCAAAATAGCATCATGGTGGAAGATTTAAAGTTTATACTCTGTGGCTTTCGTGGGAAGAAAATTAACTTTCCTTTGATGATCTTCAAAGGGCTTGTTGAGGCAGTCTCTATGGCTGCTGCTCGTCAAGGGGTTGTGACGTGTCTTCCATATGGGAGACTCCTATCTTACATATTCCTCAAAAAGGGTATAGTGAGAAGGATGCGCAGCTCTGGGTCCATGGATATGTTCGAAGCGGAGAGTTTGCCCCTGCTGGCTTTGGAAGGTTTAGATCAAAGGATCAATTAGCAAGTGTTTTCCCTAGGTTTTCATGTTTTCTTTTTTGTAATCTCAAATGTTCTTGGGTCATGTTCTTAGATCTCTTTTGTAATGCATGCACTTTTGCCTTTTAAACGACAAATATTTTGGTGTTTCTCTGTCTCTTTACTTTACCTATCATATATTTTGATTATAAAGCCATTTTGGTAACGGTTTGACCATTTTGGCTTTCGTAGTACCTTGAATATCTACGTTTTTGCAATCTTTACTTCGTACATGCTTGGTTTATATCTCTTCAGATATTTCCCGTTTACTCTTAAGATCCTACGATCTTCTGCTAATTCTTCAATTTCGTAAGCATTATTCGAAAATACCTTTAAGATTCGAAAGGGTCCTTCCCAGTGTGGGGACCATTTACCAAGTGCCTGATTCTTTCGATCTATAGGTAAAATAACTTTCCAAACTAGGTCATTATTAATAAACGTTTTACCTTTCACCTTTTTGTTGTATGCTCTGGATACTCTTTCCTTTTGTCTTTTTATCATCTCCAACGCTCGAAGTCTGTCTTCGTCCAGATCTACTAACTCATTCATCATTAACTCCCAGTATACGTTGGGAGGAATATCTGCCTGTCTTTGTATCCTTACTGACTGCAGATATATCTCGATTGGGAGTACTGCGTCATGACCAAACGTCAGTTGGAAAGGCGTTGTATTTGTAGCTTCTTTTGGAGACGTTCGACAAGCCCAAAGTGCTTGGTCCAAAGTTTTATGCCAATTCTTGGGTTTCTTCTCCACATGTTTTTTGATAAGGCCAATCATTATCTTGTTTGTTGCTTCAACTTGTCCATTTGCTTGAGCATAGTAAGGTGTAGAAATAAATAGTTTGAAACCTATTTCTTTGGCGAAGTCTTGCATTTTCCGCCCAGTAAAGACCGATCCTTGATTAGTAGTTATACTTTCTGGGATTCTAAATCTGTATATAATATGTTTCTGAATAAACTCAATCACGGCCTCTTGATCCACATTCGCCAGTGGTATTGCTTCGACCCATTTTGTGAAGTAGTCTATTCCTACTAATATGTATCTTTGACCTTTAGACGACTTAGGGTGAATTTCTCCAATCAAATCTAGTGCCCATCCCCTAAAAGGCCAAGGTTTCACTATTGTACTTAATTCTTTTGCTGGGGCGTGTTGGATACCTGCATGTTCTTGACATTCTTGACACCCTTTCGCAAACTCTATGCAGTCTTTTAACATGGAAGGCCAATACATTCCATAACGAAACAGAAGCCATTTCATTTTGTGTCCTGCTTGATGTGCACCACATGCTCCACTGTGTACATTCGAAAGAGCTAAATATGCTTCTGCTTCACCCAAGCATTTCAACAATACACCTTCAGGAGTTTTCTTAAACAATTCGTTTCCCATCAGAAAATATGACAGGGCTCTATACTTTACCTTCCTGTCTATATCTATCGAAGGATGTTTTAGATAGTTTATTATTGGACTCCTCCAATCTGTATCTGCCAATGAGTCTATGTTTAGTATTTCGAACTCTTCTATGTTGGCGTAACCTAATTGTGAATTCTCCAGATCACTTGGGGAAAGTTTAGTAGACATTGATCTCCCTCTTACTTCAATCAATTCTTCTAACTTCTCTTTTGATACCTTGTATCCTGAAGCTAGCTGTGCCAAGTCATTTGCTTCTTGGTTGTTGGTCCTTGAGACGTGTTTTAATTCCACATATTCGAATTTCTTGAGCAACCTATTTGCTATGACAAAGTACATGATCAAATTTTCTTTGATGCATTTGTATTCCTTTGTCAGTTGTTTAATGACCAATTCAGAGTCTCGTTTAATTTCGACTCTGGTTGCCCCCAATTCTAACAAAGCTTCAAGTCCAGCAATTAATGCTTCGTACTCAGCTTCGTTGATGGAGCATAAAGGGCCTTCGATTTTATACTTAAGCTTTGTTGGAATTCCATCAGGAGAAATTATTAGTATTCCAACTCCGGTTCCCTCTCTATGAGTCGAACCATCGAAATATAACTTCCAAGGCTTTAGATCCACATACTGTTGATGACTCTCAACTACTGCATGGTCGACAATGAAATCTGACACAATTTGACCTTTCATCGCCTTGAGAGGCTGAAATATCAGTGAATATTCAGTAAGGGCTAAATCCCATTTACCAATTCGACTATGCAATATTGGCTTAGATAACATATGTTTAATAACATCACAATGAGACGAAACATAAACATCAACTGGCTTTATATAATACTTAAGTTTGATACAAGAGAAATACAAGCAAAGGCAGAGTTTTTCTATCGCGGTATATCTAGTCTCTGCATCATTGAGTACTCTACTTAAGTAATAAATGGCTCTTTCGATGCCATTTTCATCTTCTTGTGCCAACATGCTGCCTATTGTTTTATCTGAAGTTGAAATGTATAGGCGCATGTGTTTCTTCCCATTTGGGGGAGATAGAATTGGTGGATGAATCAAGTATTGCTTGATTTTATCAAAAGCTTCTTGATGTTCAGCACGCCATTCAAATTTTCCCTGCCTAAGCCGTAGTAGAGGTGAGAAAGCTTGCGTGCGTCCACTCAAATTAGAGATAAATCTTCTTAAGAAGTTTATCTTTCCCAATAAAGATTGCAGTTCTTTCTTCGTGGATGGAGACTTGGTTTCCATTATAGCTTTCGTCTTATTTTGGTTGATTTCTCTCCCTTTCTTGTGGACTACGAAACCCAAGAAATCACCTGCCTGCACAAAGAAAGAACATTTGAGGGGATTCATCTTCAGGCCATGTTTCCTCATTCTTTCGAATGATTGGCCGAGATGATCGAGATGACTGATATCTGAGGTAAACTTTACTACAATGTCATCTATATATACTTGCATGAATGTTTCTATAAAGTCGTGGAATATAGAATTCATTGCTCTTTGATAGGTTGCCCTGACATTTTTTAAACCAAAAGGCATTACGACCCATTCGTAAGTACCTATTGCCCCTGGGCAACGAAATGCCGTTTTGGATACATCATCTTCTGCAATAAAGATCTGATTGTATCCAGAATATCCATCCAACATGCTCAAATACTCGAAGCCTGCGGCTGAGTCTACTAGCATTTCTGCCACAGGCATGGGATATTCATCTTTAGGAGTGGCTGCATTGAGATCACGAAAATCTATGCATACTCTTAATGAACCATTCTTTTTAATTACAGGTACTATATTAGCAATCCATTCAACATACCTTGTAGTTTGGATGAACTTGCAACGTAGAAGCCTTTCGACCTCTGCTTTAATCTTTGAATGAATATCCGGCGCGAACCTCCTGGGAGTCTGCTTTATAGGTTTCTTACCTTCTTTTATTGGTAATTTTAGTTCGACCAAGTCTCTTCCTAGCCCAGGCATCTCATCGTAATCCCAAGCAAAACAATCTTTGTTTTCTTTTAACATTTTGATGACCGTCGCTTTTAGTGCTGGTTTTAGTTTCGCGTTGATGTACGTTATCCTCTTTTGACCTTCGTCTCCAAGATTTACTTCTTCGAGTGGATCTTGGGCTAACATCTTTATATTTGATGCCATTGGGTCCTTTTCGAATCCTAGAGGCTCTTCATCGTAAATTGCGTCTAACCTCTGACTCGATTCCTCTCCTATGATCTCTTCGACTTGAACCGGATCTCTAAGGGATCTAGAACTCGTATGTATCTCTGGATCTGTCACTTCTTTTTTGGTTAGAACTGTGTTAATCATTACATTTGATAATTCGGCTTCGAGAGCCGCCTTTCTTTTGTTCTCGGCTACGTAAGCCGAAATCTTTTCGAGGAAGGAGGACTCAGACATTATTAATGTCATCGTCCCAGCCTGGTTGCCGTATTGGTGGATAATTCTCCAATGGTGCTATATCTGTTGGGCCATCCATGATCTCTCTGTCCCACTGGAATCCATTTAGGTGTAGAGTTAAATAGTACAACGCATTCTTATTTGGGGTATACATCTCCTCTGCAGCATGACAAGGACCTATGTTTGCCAAGTTTCTATCGAAGTTAGTTTTATTAACTTGGTTAACTTCAGCCATATAGTAACTCTGATCCCCTTCGATATTCTCTACTATACCATCTTCTCTCCAAATGGTTACCCTCTGATGCATTGTTGAAGGCACAGCTGCAACTCCATGGATCCACTCTCTCCCAAGCAAAAGGTTGTAGTTTGCTTTTGCTGGTATAACCATAAACATAGTTGGCCTCGTGACTGATCCCACGGTTAAATTCACCCGAACAACCCCTAGTGTTTGTCCTATCTTGCCTTCGTAGTTAGATAAAACCATGTTGTGTGGCCTTATATCAGTATTGAATATACCAATTCTTTTCAGCACGTATTGGGGCATTAGGTTCACTGCTGCCCCCCCCATCGACTAGGACTTTATTAATGCCAACATTTTCAATTTTAGCCCTTATATAGAGTGGTTTCAAGTGATTTCGCATACCTTCATCGGGCCTCTCGAAGAAAGCGTTATGTTCTTCAACTACACCATTATTCAGCACATAGTAACACACAGGTCTGTGTTTCGCCATTTCTTCGATATCAGCCTCTTCGCAGTCTTCAACTTCAGTTTCCTGATTAAACTCATGAGGGAGCACAGACACAACGTTGCCGTTGAGGTTTATAGATGACACCCCATCAGAATCGAAATCATTTGTCATTCTATCTTCTTCTTTCCAAGAACTGGAATGCATCTTTTCTTCTTCATCCAAGATCTTTTCAGCTTCGAATAGTCTGCGTTCCACCGGAGGTTTGCTTGACTTTGCCCCCTGATGTGGGACTTGGTTGCTACTAGACTCTCCAGCTTCTCTTGGCCTATATTCCCTTTGAGCTTTTTTCATTCTCTGGTGCCTTCTCCACTGGGATCGGGACATAGGATTTTTTCCTTTGTAATTCTCCAATCGATACATCTCTCGATTTGGTTTTTGGAATTGCTTCCTATATGCCATTGCAGTCCTTCCTCCTTGGTCCCAACTTCGCCATTTGTTGGTTCTTGCACCAGCTTGCACCCATCTGTCCATGGGTACATCCGCAGGAACTTTGAATGTTACCCTTCGAGCTCTAGGATGTGGGCTATCGAGTCTTTTCGTTGGGGCAGCTACTCTGGCATACCTATACTAGAAGCTAAATGAGGCCTCCAAACTGGAGGACGAGGCAGTTGACCAGATCCTGCACACTACTCACGGTACGTTTCATTTTAATTGTTCCGTATTTATTTATGTTTCGTATTTACTTATGTTTCGTATTTATTTATGTTTCAGAGCTGGATCATCTCCTACTTCTCCCGCATCCACGGCTTCCACATCGATCCCGCGTACGTTGATGCGATGCCCATGGCCGCCAGATACGTTCTCCAGAGGGGGAACAATGCGGTGGGACCATACCGTGGGTACTTGGACCACACGATGCACGACGACGTCACCTGGAGGCCGTTCAGCGACTACACTCAGATTGTCCCCTTTGACGGCATATCTCTATATTCTGGCTGGTTGGCATGCGGGACTACCATCATGGTCCGGTATCTCCCTGAGCGGTGCATGCGGCAGTTCGGATTTGTGCAGATGATACCCAGGTCACCCTTTGAGGCTGCTCCCGACACAGTGACTAGAGTGCAGCTCACTGCCATGTTTGACGATTGGGAGCATCATGTGGTACCGGAGGAGTACCGTCGCATGCGGGTCACCCAGGACTGGCACAGTGTGGAGGGGTACGTCACATGGTTCTATCGGGTGTCACATCCTCTGCTGACACCCGACGCTCCCAGCGCTCCTAGGCCAGCACACGAGGAGATCCTGGAGAACCAGCAGGCCGAGGATGACCACGCCATTGATCTCCTGCCGATCTGCCAGCGGATAGAGATGCTTGGGCGGGACGCGTTGGATCGAGGTGTCGTTCATTAGGGCGGTCCAGAGGCAGTCGCCGTGATGGAGATGATCTTCACTGATGCGGGCCGTGCGGCGGCATACAAGCGGCAGAGGAGGGCCCAGGGTGAGAGGGTTAGGCACACCCAGTAGTGGTCGGGTTTATTTTTTTTGTTTTCGGATTGTATCTTTCGTACACTATTATTATTTGGATTTCGATCGGATCGGTTTGTATATATCACTTTTCTTATCATATTAGTATATTAGTATTTTCTGTTTATATATCGATTATTTTATTTGCCGTCTATCTTTAATTCCAAAATCATATAAAAAAATACAGTTTCTGCATAATTCGGAAGTTCATTTCCGAAACCCAAAATCTGAACAAAGGTGTTTTCGGAAGTTCATCTCCGAAAACACCCCCCCATGAGGTGTTTTCGGAGATGCACTTCCGAATTGTGGAAATTTTTTTTAAAAAAAAATGCTTCGGAAGTTCATTTCCGAAGCAGGGGTAATTTGGGTTTTTCGCTAGGGGTGACCCCCATAGGGAGGTGGCTAAAGAAATTTTCAAAAAGAAAAGGTGGGTGAGCTTGGTAGGTGAGTCGATGGGTTATTGATCTTAAATTTGCAATGGATGAGACCTTTCTTTGACTTTGAGTAGGATTTGTTGGATAACCAGTTTGACTCTTCACGAAATACCCTTACTTTGGAATGTGATCATTAATGTTGGCCTCTGAGGGAAAAGAGGTCTAATCTATTGCATTTGCATATAGCACTCCATCTAGTTGTCTACATCAGATTCTAACTTCTAACTTCTATTTGGTGTACTTGGACCCCTTAGAGAGTGAATGTCTTTTATTGACAACCTTCCCAAATAGAAAGAAATTATTTAAGAGATGAATTATTCTTTATTGTGATGGTCTATCTTGCGAGTTGTGTGTTCAGTCTATTGAGTATGTCTCTCATTTTTTTATTACTTTCAAAGTGTTGGCTAATGTGTACTATAAGATTTTTCGGTGGTTAGCTAGGGTAATGGTCTTGTAGAGAATTTTAATCTAGTTGTTTGAGGTTTTTTCTTTCTCATAGGTTTGCCTAGGATTAGAGGAAACTTATCATGTGTGTCTATTTATGAGGAAGACATGGAAAATATAGGAATCTCTCTCTATGTGGATTTAAAATTTTCAGGCTTTGATCGTGGTCTCTGTGGATTTGAAATTTTACAACTTTACCTTCATTCTTTTGTCTTTCTTTTGTTTTATTTTAGAGGGCGCTTCTATATTTCTTATGTCGTTTAAATGTCTCGTTGTACTTTATTATCCCCTTACACTTCTCACTTTTTCATATTTATATATAAATAATTATTTGCCTTTAAAAAATGGAAAAATATTTAAAAATTCTCAATAATATTTAATATGAAAAGTTATTCAAAATAATTTTTAACTTAAATACTTTTTTGAAAATTTAATATTCAATTTTTTTATAAGATATAAAATATTTAAAATAATATTTAACAAAAACATTATTTTAATCATTGATGAATCATTGATGGTGATAGTGACGCAGGCAAACCAAAAATTTGAGATGGCGATAAAATAAATTAAAAGTTATAAATAATTATCCAAGTCATAATATATACAAAATATTTAAGTTATCATAAATATAAAGTATGTGACTTAAAATCAACTTTAAATTAATTTTGACATTAATTTTTCTCTTTAAAAAAATGTGATGATGATATATATAAGAAAACCAAATTTTCATATTGTTTCTCAACTTCATTTGATAATTTTTTTATAGAAAAAATTTATTCGTGGTTGTAGAAAGTTGTTTTTTTTTTTATGATAAGCAACAATTGTATTCAATAAGAGTTCAAGGGAAACTCAAATCCGAATACAAAAGAAATGACAAGAGCCAAAGCCTACAAGTGAAAACTACAACCAGCTATTACAAGAAATCCAAAGGATTTTTATACCATTTATAGAAGTTACAATTTAAGCGATTCGAACCTATTTGCAACCACCACCAAGAAATCATCTTGATTTTGATCAATATTTCATCAATATCCAGAATTTCATTATTGAAGACTACACCGTTTCTAGCATTCCATAGACACCAACACGTTGCCAACCATAATGATACTTCCCTACCCTTACCAACCTTATTGTTTAAAACATGGAAAGTAGAGAGAAAGTGAGACCTGCAATTTAGGCTAGCGCTATTCCACGGAAAATGAATGCCTAGCCAGCTCCAAATTTCCGCCCAGATGCGAACAGTCCAACAGCATCGCAAAAATAAATGATCACTACTTTCAGCTACAGAATTGCACAAGGGACACCTGCAGTTATCCTCTCCCTCCAAAATGCCTCTCCGATTCAATTGGTCACGGGTCGCTAATTTGTTTCGCATCAGCCTCCAACCAAACAGTTTTACCTTTTGCGGAGTATGCGAGTCCCAAACAGCATTCAGGCAACGTCTGCAAGAAGGGTCAATGAAAAATTCGTCCTGCCCCTTCAAGAGCTTCTCGAAACAGGATTTAACTGAAAAAGATCCACAACTGTTCCAGGGCCAAAAAGGTTTGTCTGCCAAATCCGAATTCACACTGATGCCCGCTAAGAGAGATTCCAAGCCATCAATTTCTGATTGTTCTACCCCATGACTCGGTTTCAGCAACGAATGAATGTCCCAACACCACACCGAATCGGTCCACTTTCTGTAATCTTTCACAGCAGCTCTTGTGTTCTCCACTGCAGCAAAGATGTTAGGGAAAACAGCATAAAGAGGCTCTTGTCCTAACCACCTGCATAGCCAAAATGGAATGCAATCACCTTTACCGAGTTTCCAGTTTAACAGCTTTATAAAACCTGCACCTTCCGAAACGCCGTTGTCAAAATTTAGTTTTAAAAGATCTCTCCACCACAAAGATTCTTTCTTCGATTTCCTACCCCCTTCATCAAAGACCAATCTTCTAAGCATCGAGCTGTAACGTTGTTGCAACAGCTTGTGCCATATTGAGTGTTCCTCCGTTAGACATCGCCAAATCCACTTACCCAACAAGGCAACATTGAATAGTTTAATGTCCTTGATTCCCAAGCCACCATTTGTTTTTTCTTTACATACGTCGTTCCATTTTATCCACGAAATTGCCCCCTTTTCCGCCGAACCGTTCCATAGGAAGTTTCGTTGGAAGCTAGTTAGCTCATAAATGATTTTAACAGGGACTTTGAAAAAAGAAAAATAGTACACTAGAATGTTAGCCAGAACAGAATTGATCAATGTTATCCTTCCACCCATCGAAAGAAGCCTCCCCTTCCAAACTGACAGTTTATTCCTCACGCCTTTAACCACCGGTTTTCAGAAATCCAGCTTTCTATAGTTACCTCCAACCACAATTCCCAAGAATTTGAATGGAATCTTGTCAACCTTACAGCAAAAGAATTGTGAAGCTGCCTCCAAGAAATGATCTTCCAAACCGATGCCGTAAACCTTGCTCTTAGCCATGTTTATACTCAGACCGGATACCATTTGAAACCCGCGCAGAATAGACTTTAGAGTCCACAAATTAGCCCAAGATGCTTCACCTACAATTATTGTATCGTCTGCAAATTGCAACAAACTAAAGTTGGCATTATTTCCCAAAGAGAATTCTTTGAACAAACCCGAGCCTACTGTCTGTCGCATAATTGCTGCCAAATCTTCCGCTGCTAACGCGAAGAGGAATGGAGATAACGGGTCTCCCTGACGCAGTCCTCTTGACACAACGAAATCCTTTGTAGGACTGCCGTTTACTAGAATAGACATGCTGCTAGAAAAAACACCTGCCTCCGTCCACCGTATCTATAATGGCCCGAACCCAACAATTCTTAGCATACTACGTAAGTAGTTCCAATCAACACAGTCGAAGGCTTGCGAAAAATCCACCTTAAACAAGAAGCAATCCTTCCTATCTCTTTTAGCGCAGTCAAGAATTTCATTAGTCACAAGTATTCCATCCATTATTTGACGACCCGGTATAAAAGCCGTTTGGTTGCAAGAGATAGTTTTCCCCATTACTCTTCTCAATCTCGCAGCCAGAATTAAAGATAAAATCTTGTAGAAGCAACCAATGAGACAAATTGGTCGAAATTCTTCAATCTTGTGTGGATTATCCACCTTTGGTATTAGAGCAATGAAGGACGCAGTCATGGCTTTTGGCACTTTGGCGAGAAGATGAAATTCTTGAATGAAAGCCACAAAATCTTCTCCAACAATACTCCAACAGCGCTTGATAAACAAGAGATTGAAACCGTCAGGCCCTAGGCTTTTATCACCTTCACACTCAAAAATGGCTTCCTTAATTTCTTCTCTTGAAAATTGCTCTTCTAGGCTGATACAATCATCCGCTGATAACTTGTTGAATTCCAAATTATGAAGGTTGGGTCTGCTTCCCCCAAACATAATTATGTGAGATTAATAAGCGAACTTAATTAATAATAGATATTAAATTTTAGATATGCAAATTTAAATATGTGAATTCCCACTTATTAATCTTTAAGGAATGCATTTTTTTTGTCATTAAACATACAATAAAAAAGTCATTATGAAGTGGAATAATTTATCAATCGAAAATTAAATTTTAATATGCCAAATTGAAACTAAAGAACAAATTTTTTAAATAATTAATAAATTATTCAAATTGAATGTTTGGTCCGACGAGAATCAAATAAAAAATATTGAAGTTGAAATTATAAAATCATTCTTCAATTGATTACTAAAATTTATAAATAAAAAATTTAATTGGTATGCACTGTGTAAAGTAATTATACATCGTGTGAATCGTAATCGTTAAATGGGTATTAAAATTTAACTTCTATCTTAATTATTTATAAAATAATTTTTGTGAATGGTTGAGATGCACTGACTGTATAGAAAACTTTACACTGACGGTACATAATAATTAATCTCATAAATTAATATTTTATAACTAGCATACACTTTATAAATTAGTTTTAATGGTGTTTATCCTTAAGAAACAGAAATACAAAAAATACTTAAATTTTTTTATTATTTTGTTACTAAATATGTTATTAAACTCTTATAATTTTAACACTAAATAATATTCTATTGATACTTCATCATTGGTAAATCAAAGAAATGTCCAAATTTCAATATTAAATGGTTTTTCGTTTATTCGAAGTACAAATATTTAGTACTATATTATAATAATACTTTTGTGTATTTTAATTATAGAATTGAAATTTAAAAAATTTGTATTTTAACTTGAGGTTAAAATTATTTTAATTAAAAAATTTGATGTAAGGTCTCTACCAACAAGAAGTTATTTGCCTATTTTTTTATTGTATACTTAGTGAAATGATTGAACTATATTATTATGTAACTTTACGTCCTACATAACTGCATTTCCACTTACATAATATAATATTCAACTATTTATATTATAATATTATAATATTATAATATTGAATTGTTTTCTAATTAACGTTCAAGTATCCAACATATATGCCTTCCATTCTATGAATTAAAAAAGAAAAAAATATATAAAAGGGGCGGCCATGGCCTTCCGCAGCCCCCTCTGCCACTGGATGGTGAAGAGTCAATGTGGAAAACTTATCATCATAGGATTAATATCGACCACAAATACTGCCTCAGTCCAAAATCATCCCATCTAGTTGAATATGACACTGACTAACTATCTTCTTAATGGATTAATATTTTTTATGCAGTTTTTTATAAATAAATTAGTTGATTTATAATGCAAGAAGTATAAAATAGAAGTTTTTATTTTATATTAGGAATTTTTCTATTTTTAATCTTTTTTAATATCAATATTATTATTAAAAAAAATAATATCAATATTGAATTGAATGATTGCTACAGCCTACATATCTAACTAAATTTTAAAATAAGAGAGTTCACTTTAGTAAACATCATAGTATCTTAGAGTCTTACTAAATATAATATATCAAACATTCAATTATTTAATGTATATGTTCGATTTAAATCCGTTCCACAAAAATAAAAAATAAAACAGAAATGAGTATAATTGATTATGCAAATCTTAATTTTTGGTATGTCTCGTCCAAAAAAATAGAGTAGGGCAGATTCACGTATATTATATTTTTAAAATTTACAAATTTATATTAATATATACATTTGCAAAATGATATGTATATAATAGAAAATTAAACAGAACAGAACAAATTTTAATATATTTAAAAAATATATATAGATAAAACACTTTGCTCAGTGACCCTTTTTGTCACCAAACCTCACAATGAGAAAAAAGTTTCACAAGATAAAAGATGACATAAGTTTGTGTTTTCAATTTGCAAATAAAAAAATGTTTATATTTTCAATTTTTTTTAAAACCAGTATCAAACTCATGTGTTCCCACGGATTCTGTTACGGGACGCGCATTTGTTTCAAATGTATATTTTTAATAAAAAAATATCTAGTATTCGTGAAAAAATAATAATTGAATATATAAATAAAAAATATTTTGATGCACAAGTTCTAGTACGGAACGTGCATTTATTTCAGATGTATATTTGTTAATAGAAAAATGTCTGGTAGCCGTGAAAAAACAATAATTTAATGTATAATTAATAAAAAAAAATATTTTGATCCACGGATCTGGTACGAGACACGCATTTGTTTCTGATGTATATTTTTTAATAGAAAAATGCCTGGTGTCCGTGAAAAAATAATAATTGAATGTATAATTAATACAAAAATATTTTGATGCACAGGTTCTGGTACGGGATGCGCATTTGTTTCAGATGTATATTTGTTAATAGAAAAATGTCTGGTATCCGTGAAAAAAAATTGAATGTATAATTAATAAAAATAATATTTTGATCGGTAATATAAAAATAATTTCAAAATAAAACTATTAGTATCGTTTACAAAAACATCTGGATCAATAGTAAGTTTTCTTATATAAAAATATTTAGATCAACAATAGATTTTTTCCCGTATACCATTTTTGAATAAAAATATTTGGATTATAAAAACCATTTTCAGTATATAAAAATATTTAGCTACATAATAGATTTTTTTTTCCGTATACAACTTTTATTTTTGTTTAGGCATCGTTTACAAAAATATCTAGATCACTAGTAAATTTTCGTATATAAAAATATTTACATAATAATATATTTTTTCTGTATACCATTTTTAGATAAAAATATTTTCCAAAATGATATGTATATAATAGAATTAATTTTTTAAATAGTTAGATAGTCTCGGACCGTCAGTTAACAAATGTAGTTTCCAATACTACATTGTGTTCGACATTTTTTAGAAAAGTCGTACATAGTGGACAAATTAATAGGATGAAATGGGTCCCTGCTTTTGTATCTCACATGCATCAAATCATATTATATTAATTATACATTCAATTATTAATTTGACATTAGTGTATGCTTTTATTATAAGATGTGATAAATAATTTGATGTTTAAAATTAATTGAGTAATTTTATGTTTTTGTTATCTAAAGACTATATTAATTTAATTTATATATTAATTCTATTATTTAATGTTATTAAATATATTAACCATCATCATATTATAAGAAAAAAGTATATAGGCTCACCTTACACAAATAGATATATTATGAAGGATTAATAGGATGGGATTAGAGCTGTCAATATGGACTATCCGGCCCTAGCGGATCCTAGGCTTTTCAGGGCTGGGCCAAAAAGGCCCTGTATAATATGGGCTCGAAATTCACTACCCGAGCCCAGCCCTAGATGGGCTTCGGGCTACTCGGCCCTAAATGAGCTTTTTTATTTTAAAAAAATTAAAATAAAAACTCCATAATATTTATTATAAATAAAATTAAAAATTATGTTATTTTAAACATAATTTATTTTTAAGTATTATATTATCTCTTATAAATACTATAAAGTGTTTCTAAATACAATATATGTCTAAATTGTATAAAACAATACTTGAATATTTATTATAATAGAAAAACTAATATAATAGGATGAAAAAATGTTAATTATATAAATGTATAATATTTAAAAGAGAAAGATTGAAAAAAATAGAGATAAAATTTAGTGAAGTGAGAAAAATCAATATGCTATTTTGGAGTAAGATAATATAAATATTAATATATTTTTTTAAAATTTATAATTATGCGGGCCTGATGGGCTAGCCACGACCCATATTGGCTAGCCCTAATGGGTAGTGGGCTTTTCATGGCTGGGCTAAAAAGGCCCTGAAAATATATGGGCTCTAATTTTAAGGCCCAAGCCCTATAATTTTTCGGGCCTGGCGGACCGACCCATATGGGCTAGCCCATTTTTACAGCTCCAGATGGGATGGGTCTCTGCTTTTGTATCTCACATGCACCAAACCATATTATATTAATTATACATTCAATTATTATTTTGACATTAGTGTATGCTTTATTATAAGATGTGATAAACAATTTGATGTTTAAAATTAATTGAATAATTTTATGTTTTTGTTATTTAAAGACTATATTAATTCAATTTATATATTAATTCTATTATTTAATGTTATTAAATATATTAACCATCATCATATTATAAGAGAAAAGTATATAACATCACCTTACACAAGTAAATACATTATGAAGGATTAATATAAAAAAAAGTACAACATAGAGTCATCTTCATTGTAAGAGAGGCAAAAAGTAATTGAAAGTTGAAGTAAGATGGGGCTATGACATTGTAAAACTATAGACTTGATAGGTTAGTCATGATACATGATTTTTCCATTTCTTTCTATAAAACGGACATACTTTTTGTAGAGTTCGTAATTGCTAAAAACTTGGCATTATATATATATATATATATATATATATATATATATATATATATATATATATATATATATATATATATATATATATATATATATATATATATATTTAAAATTCGTGAGTGAGTTGGCTTATAAAGTTTTCTATGATGATTTGACTTATTAAAAGTGATGAATACATGTTGGAACTTATAAAGATCTAAAATTGTGTCTAGTTAGCTTTTTATAAGATAGTGTTATAAATTATAAACTATGAAGGGCATGAAGTGCTAAATACTTTATAAGTCTAGAGAAAGAATAATTACAAGGAAATGATGAAATAAATGTGAAAATGAAATTCTGTGAAGCTCATAATAGCTATAAAGTAGCTAATATTGTGAAATCAAATTATTAGAAATCAAATTTTAAAAGAGTGACGAAGTATAAATTAAATTTTAGAAATATGATAATGATGGTTATAAAGTAGCCTTAAAGTAAATTTGCGTTTGTACATAATAGCTTTCGATAAGTGAATTTATTAGTTTGCTAGTGCATTTTTTTTATAAGTGCTTGCTAGTGCATTTTGATACCTGCAACATTAGGAGCAATTGATTGCATTGATTGAAAATAAAAATATTATGAATATATAGACAGTAATGTTGTCCTTACATTGATTAGATTGATTGAAAATGTTAACAGTTGAAAATAAAAAAATTAAAGTTCTACTATTACAATTGAACTTGGATAGTTATGGACAATAGTGTAGAGATATAATAAAGTCAATTTTTATCCGTTACAAGGAAATAATAAATTGCAAAAGAATCTCCTCCATATTATTCATTGGAGTCTTCTTCCTCTTTTTGTTTTGTTTATGATTTTCATTTTATGTTTCTAATATAACACCACTTCATCACTCCATTTTTGTGTGTCAATTATAACACTTCTGCATCAGTGAACACAATATTTTACAAATACAATATTTTGATTGTCCTCTTAACATTTCAAATGCGTAAAAGGAAAAAAATTAAAAGTTCATAATAAAGAAAATGAGTACAAACCAAATAAAATAAGATTGAAAGAAAATTGAGAGATTTGGAACTGAAAAAGTTTGAAAAACTAAAACCTAAATATTAGAAAAAGAAATTGAAACCCAAAACTTAAAAATTGGTGAAACTCGTAGCAATATGAAAGACAATATAACAAAACCGTTTTTGATAAAAAAAAAAATCTAACTTTAAGAGATATGGATTTTAAAAAAAAAAAAGAGAAAAAAAGTTCTGCTAGAAAAAGTTGAAGTGATGTCTAAAGTTTGCACCTTTTTATCTTAGTTCAATGTTTAACTTATTTTTGAATTATAATAATCTGAAAGCAATATTCAATGTTCATCTACAAGCACTCCACCTCCAGAACTGTAGATCTGAGAGACAAAGATTCAGATCTATAAGAAAAGAAAAGAAAACAACAGTTAACGTTAGAAAAAACGTAAAGGAAACGATTAAAAAATGTCGGTTCATACTTGACAAAACAACCCGTGGGGTTGGAGATCTCCATCGAAGCTGCATAGATCTGCAATTACACAATATTTAGGTTGTCTCGTCAATATTTCAAAAACATTAAACACTCTTAGTATTATTGAATACAAACCATTGAAGAGAAATATTAAATATTAAATAATATGTCCTCAAAAAATTCAATAACATTGAATAAATATTGAATAAAAAATATTGAAGAAAAATGAGAATATTGAATACAAACTCAAGTTTAAAGAAAATATTTTTAAAAAAAGTATATGTAGCTTTTACAATATCTCCACAATATGTATATTCTCAACAACTTGTTGATGAAACATATCTGATTATGTTATTGAAGCTTTTACATTATAACTAACCCATGAATATTTTAAACAACTCGTTGATGAAACAATTTATATCAACCAGATCTAATTTCTTAAAAACTCTGACAATAAAAAAATATGCATCATTGAAAAACAACAATCACAACATAATTAGTGTATAAGAAAAATTCATAAATATGTTATTTTTGTGAAAAATTCAAAACAGTGGAATTAATTCATAAACCTATTATTGAAAACTGAATAGTAGAAGAATAAGAAGATGAACACAAAACAGAAGCAACAAGAAGATAAAAAGGAAAAGAGAAAGAGGAGAAGATAGTAAAGGAGAAAGAGAGTAGAAAGAGAAGAAGAAAATAAAAAGAGAAAAAGAAGGAGACATAGGAAGTGAAGTGAAGTGAAGAGGGAGGAAAAGTTGTGAAAATGAAAGAAAAGCAATTGAAGGAAGCTCAGACCATCCACGTGGCTAGCTGTATGAGCAGCAGGGTGAAATGGTAATTGACAGAACATGCAGTTTTCTTATATTGTAGATAAATTTTGTATTTTTACGGAAAGAGTCACTAGTGTCGGGCGGGTAAGAGTGGAGCTTATCAAAATGATTTTTCTTTTAAGTGATCATTTTTATAAAAGTTGTGACTAATTTATCTAAAATTAATTATGTATAGTTTTCAAAATTTATTTATGAAAAAATAATATCTTAAACTTGAAAATGCTAAGTCAAAAAGAATATTTGAAAATGCAATCGAGTCTTCAACAATCAAAATATTAATGCTAGTTAGAACATACAACACATAAATGTTGAGGTCGAGAATTTATTATGCACCTCAAATTTAATCGGGCACTCCTTAGATATTACTACCTCTGTTCCTTTATATAAGAGACATTTTAATTTTTAGGTTCATTGAATAATCAATGTATCTGGTATGTATGTTGACTAGGTACATTAATTATTTAATGAATCTAGAAAAGTGAATTGTCTCTTATATAAAGGAACGGATGTAGTATTCAACTATCGTATTAACTTTCTGATATATAAAATTTTATTTCACTAGTTTATTGTAATATTTCGAGAATTTTGAAAAGTTCATGTGAATATTAGATTTCTCATTCAAACTATCAAATTTATGAACGAGTATCTAATTTTACCGAATTTTATGTTTTTATTAGATTTTTTTTGGAAAAATACATGCATTTTAATTGAATTTTTAAAAATGTTTGTAAAAATTCATGTTTTTAATTCATTTTTACAGGATATTTTTAAAATAACTGATAAAAGTGCATACTTTTCACCAGATTTTGAAAAATCTGGTAAAAATGTATACAGTCTTTCAGATTTGAAAACTCCAGTAAAAATGCATGGTTTTTTTTTATATTTAAAAAATGATAAAAATGCATGTTTTCTATTGAATTTTTTGAAAAAGTCGATAAAAATGCATGCATTTATATCGTTGAATTTGAAAAGAAAAACAGATAGTGAACAATTGTTATTTGGTTAACTAAAAATTTCAAAAAAAAAATCCAGGAAAACCATGAAGTTTTATAGATTGCAGTGAGGACCCGAGGATCAGACGACACGATTGCTTTTAGGCAGCGTGACGTAGCTGCAGCTGGTGCAGTGAGGGATCGTCCGAGGGGAAATGACGTCAAGGACTCACATATCCAGGCGGGAAGAATAGCCCGGACTAGTTCTCATAGAGGTGGATGGTGGTCGAGCCGTTTCGTGCACCCAACAATATTCGATGTAGAGGATCTATACCTGCTGATGGATGGACCAAAGATCTAGATCATGAGCTAGTTGCTGAGGATGTCCATGCAATAGTTGAGAATGACAAAAAGATGATGGCCGAGATGGAGGTTCCTCATCATTCTAAAGCAGAGGCTCCGACTACTATAGAGGTTAATTGCAACTGGCTACTAAGGCGTCTGCTAAGGGTGACATATAGGTTATTCTGCCTGCTACGGGCGATATGCAGGTTACTCCTTCGGCTGAGACAGAGGTTACACATAATCCAACCATTTCATTGAAATATACACCTTTTGGATTCTAATCTCTTACAATATAAACCCTAATGTTTTGCCTTCATAGTCTCCCATTTACATCCTTCACCGAATATATTGTAAACCTTTCATTTTTTTTATTTCCTCTATCTAAGTCATATGCTTCATTTGAAAACACCTTCATGCCCTAACAAATATACTGCAAACCTCTCTATTTTTTATCCTCTTTCCACTAATCTCCTTCATGACATTTTATTTAGATTTCTAACGAGTAAAAGAAAACCAATCAGAAGGTGAAAAACAACGACGATGAGTTGAACGAAATCAGGTGGCAAAGGCGGCGATAGGGTGAACTTGGTGGCGATGGTGGAGACTGGTGAGCAAAATCATGTGGTGAGCGAAATTATCTCGCTTCAGTATATAACATATGTCTCTCTCAAAACAATACCCTAACATCTATCTGGCTCGTTTCTCTGATCATATATCCTAATCTCCATTAACATTTCGACAACCTTTCTTCACAAACATGTAAAATGAAAACACCAAACTCATGCAGCGAACTCGTCTTCTTCAAATGGTTACCTTTTTTTCATCAAAGCTTATGAAATGTGATTTAACTTCATCAAATATTAGGAAATATTTACGTTACAGGTTGGTCTTCACAATATATAATATAACTTCTTTCATGGTTCAATAGTTTATGTCTTTAAATCTGTTTAACTTAATATGAGTGAGTGTGTAACCTAAGAAGTTAAATTTTATCGACGTGTATAATATATCTTATTTCATGTTATTTGTAGGATAATATGATCAATAAAGTGAACTTAAGATGAATATAATAGCTTTAGAATTTAACTTAATATTAGTGAATTAAGAAGTGAATTATGTTGCTTATGCATCATATATAGTTTATATTTCAATAGCTTCTTACATGATTTTCGTAGGATAATATGATATGTATAATTTAAGGTGAGTGAATTTTTGTTGGTTTATGGATTATAGAAGTGTAAGAATTATAGAAGCAAATTTTCTATATCTGTTATTATTACAATGTCATGCTAATAAATATTGACTTGTAGGTAGGGAAGGTGAATAAGAAAATTAACTCAAGAAACCTCATACTATAAGTGTGATTCATAAATTTTTTGTGTTTCTATGAAGAAAAAATATAAGGAGAATGAAGCAAAGGTGAAAGCTGGAAACTTGTCTACAAGATCCAGGATAACATCCATTCAAATATAACACAAGTTTGCATCTCTCACTTTAGCTTTGTCCTCCTTTCATTGATGCCATTTTGAGACATGTACATTCGTGAAACATTTTATGAGTTGAGACATGTATTTTATGTGAAATAAACGTCTCTCTTAAAACAATACCCTAACATCTATCTCGCTCGTCTCTCTCATATATCCTAATCTCCGTTAACGTTACGAAAACCTTTCTTCACAAACATGTAAAATGAAAACACCAAACTCATGCAGCGAATTCGTCTTCTTTAAATGGTTATCTTTGTTGCATCAAAGCTTACAAAATGTAATTTAACTTCATTAAATCTTAGGAAACGGCTACGTTACAGGTTAGTCTTTTCAATATATAATATAGCTTCTTTCATGATTCAATAGTTTATGTTTTCAAATCAGTTTAACTTAAGATGAATGAATGTATAACCTAATAAATATATAATACAGAAAACTTTAATTAGCTAAATCCTACGCTTTCTCGAAATTAATTTTAAAAAGAGTGAAGACCCATTTTGGTCCCTCATAAATATTACACGAGTCAAATTAGTCTCTCACAAAAAAATTGACCCAACTTAATCCCTTACAAAATTTAACCGGATCATATTAGTCCTTCTGCTAATATTTTTCTCAAATCGATTTTTTCCGACTTCTAAACCGGTTCTTTTCATACTTTTAAATTGTGACTGGACTAACACGTTGGATTTTATTTTTTATTTTTTATTTTTTAAATACTAAATTAATTTTTATTTTTAATTTCATTTTCAAATAGTTATCAATGAATTTTATAAAGTCAAAATTATTTCTTATAAAGTAATTTTTAAATAATTAATTTTCATGATTTCTACTAATATTAACAAATTTTATACATAATTTTTTATCTATGAGGTCTCAAATCCAAGTCCCTTCAAGTTAAATGATTTTCACTTTACAACTACACAAATCAATTTCTATCGTTAATAAAGTGACTATCATTTACAACTAGAAAAATCAATTTTTATTGTTAATAAAGTGACTATTATTTACAATAAGACAAATCAATTTCTATTGTTAGTAAAGTGACTATCATTTACAATTAGATAAATCAATTTCTATTGTTAATAAAGTGATTATCATTTACAACTAGACAAATCAATTTCTACGGTTAGTAAAGTGACTATCAATAACAACTAGACAAATCAATTTCTATTGTTAGTAAAATGACTATAATTTACAAATAGACAAATTAATTTCTATTTTATTAAATTGACTGTCATTTAATCTGAAGAGACTTAGGTTCGAGACCATATTGATACAAATTTTGTATTTTAAATTTAGAATTGTTTAAGATTAACCACACGGGCCTGATTTCAACTCCTTATAAGAAACAATTATGCCTTTTTTATATTATTAATTTATAATTGTTTAAAAATGAAATTTAAAATAAAAATTTAAAAAATGAAAATAAAATAAATTCCAACGTGGCAATCCAGTCACAGTTTAAAACTAGAAAAAAACCAATTTGAAAAAATTATTATTAGAAGGACTTATATGATCCGGTTAAATTTTATAAAGAATTAAATTGGGTCTATTTTATTACGAAGGACTAATTTAACTCGTGTAATATTTATGAGGGAACAAAATGGATCTTCACTCTTTTAAAAATAAACAAACTTTTCTAAGCCAAACCAAATCAATGGCCTCGTTAAGAACCATTAGCAAATAATGTAGAATAAGTCACGTTCTTGTATTAATTTGTGTCGCATATTCGGTAGCTAGTATTAAATATCTTGATAAGCTATACTAGTATACGCCCCATGTTATTGACTTTGATTTTTTCATTACCCACCTCCTTGTGGGGGTCACCCCAGCGAAATAGGTTATAACTTTTTGAAAATGCATTTTCGAAATTTTTTTTTTCTAGATTTTTCCAAACTTCGGAAGTGCATTTTCGAAAAAATCCCAAAAATTGAGATTTTGACTAATTCGGAGATGCATCTCCGAAACAACAAAAAAAAATCTAAAAAAATCCCAAAAATTAATTTTTAGGATATTAATTAATTCACATATCATAAATTTTGATATAATTTATGAGTAATGAATAATAATAATTATATATTTTGATATAATTTATGAGTTATGAATAATAGCTATTATATATTTCTATCCTGATTCATATTTTAAAATTTAAAATAATTTTAATTAAAAAAATTAAAAAAATTTCACTTACAAAATAGGTTATAATTTTTTATTTATATATTTATAATAATTGTTATATATTTATAAAAAAAATGAGTGTTTTAATTTATATATTTATATAATAATTATAATAATTATTATATATTTATAAAAATTATTATATATTTATATATTTATATAATAATTATTATATATTAATTATAAATATATTTATATATTTAAATAATAATTAAAAAAAATTAAAAAATGAGTGTTTTAATTTATAATAATTATTATATATTTATATATTTATATATCAATTATTATATATTTATATAAGTTAAAAATTATTTTTAACTTTAAAATTTATTCGGAAATTTTGATTCACCTTGATTTTATTGATTAACCTTCATTTTATTGATTCACCTTGATTTTATACCTATTAATTGTATTGATTCACCTTGATTTTAATTTTTTAATAATTATTGAATTCTTTTCGAAGTGTATATCCGAAACATTCCAAGACCAATTTGATCTTTGAATATTTCGGATATGCATCTCCGAAGATGCCCCCTCCAAAAAAAAAGTTGTTTTCGGAAATGCATCTTCGAAAACCCAAAAAAGGGGTGTTTTCGGAAATACATCTCCGAAAACACATTTTTTTCGTGTTTTTGGAAGTGCATTTTCGAAATAAGACAAATTTAAAAAAAAAAACGTTTCGAAAATGCATTTCCGAAGTGAGGGTATTTTGGATTTTTCACCGGAGGTGATCTAGAAAAGAGGGAGGTAGGGAAAGAAATTTCCTTGACTTTTTTCCATGGTGAGAATACAAACTTGATTATGGTTTCTTATCTTCAAAAACCTCATTGTCATATACTATTGTGATGTCTCTTAATAGTCATGCCCTTTGGGGCTATATATAAGTGTCTTACAATCATCACATATATCACTCACACAGATAACACATTAAGTGAAGTAAGTCATATTAAGTTATGGAGAAGAAATCACTAGCAGCCTTGTCGTTCCTCCTCCTCGTTCTCTTTGTTGCACGTAATTAACTCACCATTTTTAGTATATTTATTAATTATTATATAAAGCATTTGTCATACTCATTTACCATCTTACTTATTAATTTATTTAAATTAGAGACAAAAAAATTTATGCATGTTTATCTTAATTTCGTGGCTATGTCTTTGAGACAACATGTGTCAAAAAATTAATTAGTTAATATCTATATGTCATTATATCCAAAAGTATCTTTTAAAATGATCTAAAGATTATCACGGTTTAATATGATTTATAGTAAAAAATATTTACTTACACAAATAAAAATTCTATTTGTTTTTGTATTAGTTAAATAGTGGCTAATAGATGTATTCATAACCTCTAAAAAAAAACTTAACATAATCTTATATACGTCTGACTTAATATTTCTTTTATCATGTATGTTAATTTTAAAGTTTATTTTGGTGTCTAAAATTTTAAAAAATTCACATAAATTTTTTAACTCTAAATATATTATATTAATTCTTTTTTTCTAATTAGTAATGAAAAAAATTAAAAAATCAATAGTCGTTTTTAACTAAATGAAAATAAAAATAATACATTTTAAAGAGTTAAAATATTAATATAAACTATTTTTAAATTAAGAAATCAAAATTAATGCTGGTATTAACTTACTAATCAAAAAGACTCTATATCTTTTGGATCGATAAATTAATAAATATTCATATATAATTATATTCTAATACTGTTTTAATGGTAATTATGGATGCAGAAGAAATTGTGGTGACAGAGGCAAACACTTGTGAGCATTTGGCTGATACATACAGGGGAGTGTGCTTTACTGATGCCAGCTGTGACGACCACTGCAAGAACAGAGCCCACTTAATTAGTGGCACTTGCCATAATTGGAAATGTTTCTGCACTCAAAACTGTTAAATCTTTTTATAACTATAAATAAATAAAATGCACGCAGTTGTAGCTAGCGCTGCATCTATGCGTGTGTACTGTGTTGTATTTGAATACGTTATGTGTGTACTCGTAGTGTATGACGTATTAGTTATGCACTTTTATCTTAAGACCATTTACAATGGGGTGTTGAAAAAATTATTCAATAGTTGAATGTTTACAATGGTTTGTTGAATGAGGTGTTTAATGTGATGTGGATTAATTGGTGTTGAAAAGATTCAACATGTTGAATGAGAAAAAAGTGGGGCCACATGCAACACTTTACACAATTTTATTGGTTGTTGTGATTATTTAGATTTTATTTTCTTTTAATCATTTAAAATTAATTATTTCATAGTAAATAAATTTTTTATTTATTTTTATTTTTATCAAAATTCATTATTTTTTTTTTCCTCTATAAATAGAGACTTGGTTCATTTGATTTGGACTCATAAAAAAAAATTCACTTTTTTCTCTCAATTTTTTTTCTATTTAGCCTTAAAAAAATCATTGTTTAAAAAATAACTATTTTTACATCTCTTATTTATTACTTGCAAGAAAAAAAATTAAGAATAGAAAATTAGAAAAAATAAATAAATTATTAAATTTAAAAAAAAAAGTTTAAATATTAATTATTTAAATTTAATTTTAATTGATAATAGATATTAATATATAATCATAAAAACAAAACTTTAAAAGAAAATAAGAATATGATGTGGGGTAGGGTGTTGAATTTTATTAAACAAAACCATTGTAGTGAAAAAAATTGAATAGGTGCTGAATTATTAGGTGGAAGAGAGAGAAGATGATGTGGAAGATAAAAAGTGAAAAAGTAGGGTGTTGAATAATGTAACCATTGTACATATGGAATAAAACATTAATCAATAATAATTATCTTGGTCCTTTTTTTTTCCGTTTATGGTAATTGTGCAAAAATAGAAAAATATCTCATTCATATATTTGTCGTTGAATCGGAAAATTATCCGATGTATCAGTTGATATATCTTTTAATGATGATTTTATTTTTATTAAGAGTTTAATTTCTATGCACTTGCCAATATAAAAAATTTTACACCATCAATATATCTTACCATTATATTATATTAATTTATGAGAAGTCCAAATAAAAGTTAAAATTTCAAATAAATCAATGATTGTAATTAATTAATAATATAAAATTTTTTTATACAATCAATACTCCCTCCGTTTTTTATTATAAGTCGTTTTAGAAAAAAAATTGTATTTTAATATAAGTCGCTTTACAATTCCAATGAATAATTAATGCTATTTTTTTTATTATATGCTTAAATATTTATTATTCTCTCTCCTTTCAATTATATAAATTTATCTTTCACATGTCATTAATGAAGAATAATTTTGTAAAAACCTTCATAATTTTTTATTTTCATACAACAATTATTATTTTTCTTAATCTGCGTGAAAAATCTAAAACGACTTATAATAAAAAACGGAGGGAGTATATTTTAATTAAATTTTTTCATCAAATGATTATGTTGAATAAATAACCATATCTCTTAGATGTAAGTTTTTAAATTATTTCAAAAATGTAATTCTAATGTTTTGAATATTCTTTCTGGTGAAAAAAAAATACAATATGTAAAAACTAAACAATAAAAAGAAGAAAAAAAAGGGATAAAGGAGTGTAAATTTTACAAGTTCAGTATTTATAAATAAATATTAATTTTACTAACCTAAATGATATGATCACTTACAAAATTTAGCTTTACTCAGTTATTTACACTAGTGAAATTTTTTATTACTAAACATATGTGACACCCTATGTTAGACTTGATTCTTCAATTTTCTGGTATTTTCTATTTCTTTTTACCCACATGTGTGCAACTATATAATAATGTGGTTCCTTGATCTTAAATTTCTTTGGTTATTGGTGATATGTTATGACAGTTCGTTACACTATGTTTTTATTACTTAAATTTACTACTTTTAAGACTTTTTACTAATATGTTTTTGTTTTCTAGCTTTTAACAAAGAATGCAAAGATTTTTCGAAATGACCAAACTATTTTAAAATCATCATAACTAGATAAATTACCTAATATTTAATTTTAAAAGTAAGGATGAAGATGCAAGGAGGGGGTGGAACACAAACAACGAAAGAAAATCAGGAAAAGTATAAGAAGCATGCATATTGTGGTGCACCCACAAAACCTAGCGATTTCAACTTCAACGAGTAATAACCACTAAAATGACTCAGCGACGTAATCCAAACTTTCTCCATGAAATGCAAACACAAATACAAAATACAATCGTGGTACACCTACAAGGTATAATGGCCCTATCAAGACCTAGAAGGCTAAAGAGGCACGCCCATAAGCACTTTCATATGATCTCAACTTTCTACAAAAGTGCGAGAGCAGTTCAAGTGATCAATCTAGTGCGACTAGGTTTTAACCTACTCAATCACTTCAATTGGTAAGTTTTTAAATCTTTAGATCTATGATTCAAATGCATTTTAGGGTGGTTAGAAATTGCAAAAATGATATAGGGGTAGGTTGGTAGTAGTATTTAGGTTGTTTAGAAGCATTATAACATTTTTTAATGTTGGATTTTGGGGTCTGCCATGGAAGTTGCAGAAGTTGGCTTCGCAGGGGTGTTTCGGAAGTTCATTTCCGAAAACACCTCCATTCCCAGTTTCGGAAATGAACTTCCGAAGTGGTCC
Organism: Vicia villosa; assembly: GCF_029867415.1. NCBI lineage: Eukaryota > Viridiplantae > Streptophyta > Magnoliopsida > Fabales > Fabaceae > Vicia > Vicia villosa. Next base: position 202,689,508 of record NC_081181.1, read on the forward strand.
AAAATTGATTTTTTTTTTGTTTTTTCAATTGTTTCGCATTCTTATTGATTTCAATTGTTTTCAGGAATATGGCAGGCAACCCAGCACGCATTAGACAGGGGAGAGAGACCCAGACAGCGTCGGCTAGACGCGAGCGGGCGGCGCAGCTGGCGTCGACACAGGGATGGGGTCGTGTGCGAGTACCCGTGCAGATGGACGAGGGTACTTCCTCATATGGATCGAGGAGTCTTTTGGCTCGGGTCTCTTCTTCCCGCCAGTAGGAGGTACGAGAGGAGGAGGAGGAGGAGGAGGAGGCAGTTAGATACCAGGAGGCGGAGGAGGTACCAGATGTTGACCCTCCACACGGGGAGGAGGAGGAGGAGGAAGAGGAGGGCTACCCGGGAGGGCCCATTGACACGACCTTGCTGATTTCCTATCACGAGCACGTCGCTCGACGTGTCTGGGGGGAGAGGTATTTTTTATAATTTGTCCTTATTATTTAACCGTTTTTTATTTAGCTGTTTATTCCACATTTTCTTAACGGTCTAATTAACAATGTTTTTTTTTGTTTTTTTTGAAACAGGAGAGACAGACTTTAAAACATGTGAACCACGCCCGGAAGATTTTCAGTCTCTTTAAACCAAAGGCGCAGTGGTTTAACGACGCGGTGACAGCTTCAGGGCTAGGTAGGCTGTGCATGACGGGGTATACCACCATCAGCCACGGCATGCAGGGGGTCTTTGTGGAGAGGTGGCATAGGGAGACGTCTTCTTTCCATTTACCGGTTGGGGAGATGACGATCACCTTGCACGATGTGCAGTGTCTTCTCCACTTGCCGATTAGGGGGATGCTGCTGGACCATTCACGGATCCAGAGGGTCGAAGGCATCGAGTGGATGACGATCTATCTGGGTATGGAGCCAGATATGGCTGACTTTAAGTGTCAGACGACAAATGGGCCTCATATCCGGTTCTCCACATTGAGCGCTTATTTCGAGAACCACCTAGTGGGGGCGGCCGAATCCGAGGAGGCGGGTAACGCCCTATTTATGGAGTATCACCGTGCCTGCGCTCTTCGGTGCTGGTTCATGTTTGTGGTAGGCTCTGCACTCTTCGTGGACAAGAGTGCAAGATACGTCGACGTGACCTACCTCCGCTACTTCATGGACTTGACTATCGTTCACCAGTGGAACTAGGGGTCAGCTATTCTGGTATACCTATACCAGAAGCTGAATGGGGCCTCCAACTGGAGGACCAGGCAGTTGACCGGATCCTGCACACTCCTGACAGTACGTTTCATTTTAATTGTTTCACATTTATTTATGGTTCGTATTTATTTTTAATACATTATCGTGTTTGTGTTTCAGAGCTGGATCATCTTCTACTTCCCCCGCATCCACGGCTTCCACGTTGATTCTGCGTACGAGGACGCCATGCCCAAGGCCGCCTGATACGTTCTCCAGAGGGGGAACAATGCAGTGGGACCATACCGTGGGTACCTCGACCGCACGATGCACGAAGACATCAGTTGGAGGCCATTCAGCGACTACACTGCTGTTGTCGCCTTTGACAGCATCTCGTTATATTCTGGCTGGTTGGCATGCGGGACCAACACCATGGTGAGGTATCTCCCTGAGCGGTGCATGCGGCAGTTTGGATTTGTGCAGATGATACCCATGTCACCTTTTGAGACTGCTCCGGACACAGTTACCCGAGTGCAGCTCACTGGCATATTTGCGGATTGGGAGCGTCATGTGGTCCCGGAGGAGTATCGTCGCATGCAAGTCACCCAGGACTGGCACAGTGTGGAGGGGTATGTCACATGGTTTTATCGGGTGTCACATCCTCTGATGACATACGACGCTCCTAGGCCAGCATACAAGGAGATCCTGGAGAACCAGCAGGCCGAGGATGACCATGCCATTGATCTCTTGCCGATCTGCCAGTGGATAGAGCTACTTGGGCAGGACGCGTTGGATCGAGGTATCATTGATCAGGGCGGTCCAGAGGCAGTCGCCGTGGTGAAGAGGATCGTCGGTGATGCGGGCCGTGCGGCGGCATACAGGAGGCAGAGAAGGTCCCAGGGAGAGAGGGTTAGGCATACTCAGTAGAGGTTCGGGTTTATTTTTCTTGTATTCAGATTGTATATTTCGCACACTATGACTCGGTCTCTATATATTATTTGAATTTTATTTATTATATTAGTATTTTACGTTGATATGTCGTTTGTTTTGTTCGATGTTTTCGTTTTGTATATATTACTCGTTTTGTATATATTTTGTACGGGACTGTTAGAAAAAGCATAAAAAAAGAGACTTCTGCATAATTCGGAAATGCATTTCCGAAACCCCCCAAAATGTGAAAAAAGTGTTTTCGGAAGTGTATCTCCGAAAACACCCCCCATTTGGTGTTTCTCCGAAAACACCCCTCATTTGGTGTTTTCGAAAGTGCACTTCCGAAGTCTGGGAAAATTTAGAAAAAAAATACTTCGGAGATGCATCTCTGAAGCAGGGGTAAGTTGGAGTTTTCGCTAGGATGACCCCTATAGAAAGGTGGTTAAAGAAATTTTCTTTTACTTTATGATTATCTAATTTTTCTTTCCACTGTGAACATCCCGTTTTTTACTTTGAATTGTTGGGTTTTTGAGTTCCGATGCTGGCATGGTGTTGGGTTTTTTACCCTTTAATAAAAAAATGTAAGACTCATTTTTCTAAGATTGTTTCCGTCTCGAAACCTTTAGTTAAAATTGAAAATTCTCTTATGTATAAATTATTTTCAATTAGAAAAAGTTGAATATTGTCATTTATTATATTTGAACTTGCCGTAGTTGTTTGTTGAGTAATACATATGGTAAAGAATCCAAATATGAGTTTTTTTCATTCCTGGTACAAAAATATCGTAGTAAATGATAAGCAAAATATAGAATTCAAGAAGGCAATAGTTGTTTGTTGAGTAGTACATATGGTAAAGAATCCAAATATGAGATTTTTTCATTTCTGGTACAGAAATATCGTAGTAAATGACAAACAAAATATATAATCCAAGAAAGTTAGTGCTAGAATAGAATATTGGTAAGGAAATTATTGATTAACGTTTTATTCCATATAATAAAAGTGCATAACTAACACGTTATACATGATATTGACTACACAAATATAATTCAGAAACAACACAATACATATATAGTTGCAGTGTCTTTTATTCATGCTATATTATGCGTGCTGGTGTTGGAGAAAGGCATTTAACAGTTTTTAGTGCACCAACAGCGAAAGTCATCCCTGCACCTTCCGCTAATCGCCCCCTCTTGGTTTTTACAGTGACCGTCACATCCACCAAAGCATACTCCCTTGTATGAACCAGCCAAATTCTCACAAGTGTTTGCCTCACTCACCACTATTTCTTCTGCATCATCCAAATACAATTACATTAGTTAATATATAGTCATTGATTCTCCTTTTTAAATCTCCTGATTTACTCAAAAGCATCCAATATTTAATAATGAGATGTATAAAAATACTTTATCTTTGTTATTTTAATAATTTGATGGGTGAAAAAATAGAGGTAATAAATCAAATTCATATTTTTTTTATAAATAAATACAACAAATGCAGTATATAATAATTAATTAATATACTAAGAATGATGAGTTAATTACGTGCAACAAAGAGAACGAGGAGAAGGAAGGACAGGACCGCTAGTGATTTCTTCTCCATGGCTTAAGTGGTGATGATATAAACTTATGTGACTCACTTCACTTGTGATGTTATGTGTCTGTTTGATATATATGATGGTTGTAAGACACACATATATATAGCCTCAAAGGGCTTTGACTAGTAAGAGACATCTTAATAAAAAAACAACAGTTATATAAGAAATAATTAATTCAAGAAAAAAAGAGATATGCATTGGCAGTATAAAATATTTTTACACTGTCAACCAATCACAACCATGTATCTAATTAAAACACAATCTTAATTTAAAAAAACTAATATGACATGACAAGTATAAGGATTTTAATTGGTTATATGTGTAAAGTTAGTTTACACTGTTAATGCACTATCTTTAAACTCTTAATTCAATTCATATTTAATATTATATTTAATTAAATTATATAAATTAATAATACTTTTCGGTATAAATTAAATTATTTATCTATTTAATAAATTAATTATTTTTAAGTCATTAATTATAGGTGTGTTTGTTTTAATTTAAAAAAAATAAAATTTACTCTTGGAGTTTGAGGTAGAAGGTGGATTATGAAATGTTTACTTTTTTTGAAAAGATTCATAGGATGAGGATATTCCTAGTACGGTTTCATTCTTTATTTTTTATTTTTTATTTTCACATAGAAAATAGAAAAGGTGGGTGACATTGGAAGGTGAGTCGATGGAATTTTGGTCTGAAATTTATAGCAGATGAGACCTCTTTTTGACTATAAGTAAGATTTGACTAAAAGTAATGTTGTTCTTAAAGGGTGAAGATGTATGTCTACTATATTGCATCTGCATATAGCACTCTCTCTAGTAGTCTACATCAGATGGTGGCTTCTACTGGTGTACTTGGACCCCCCTAAAGAGTGGATGTACTCCATTAACAATTTCTCCTAGGTAAATTCTCAACTAGAGATAAATTGTTTAAGAGATGAATTATTCTTGATTATGATGGTCTATCTTGTGGGTGGTGTGTTGAGTCTATTGAATATGTCTCTCATTTGTTTGTTACATGCAAAGCTGATTAATATGTAGTATAAGATTTTTAGGTCGTTAGGTAAGGTAATGGTCTTGCTGAGAAACTTTATCTCATTGTTTGAGATTTTTTCTTCCTTGAGAATTTGGTTATGATCAGAGGGGAGTTTATTATGATTTGACACTCAGCGGTGTGGACTATCTAAAAATTCAGGGATGACTTCATCTTACAATCTAAAAATTCAAGGATGACTTCATCTTTTTTTTAGGTATGTCGATTAATGAGGAAGACTTGGAAGATAGGACTCTCTCTCACACACAAAAGTTGTACCATAGTATGACACTTATTATTCTTATTTTTTTTCTATCTAGCTTGTAAACATTATCCTCTATATAACCCAATGGCGATTCAAGAGTGTGTTCTGATTTTCTTGTGGTGTAGTTCTAAGTTGCTCTAAGAGAAAGTTGTTTTGTTCATGGTGATTCTATGTCCTGAGTTTTAGTCTGCCTTTGATTGTGGTCTTTGTGGATTTGAAATTTTACAACTTTACATTTCTTCTTTTGTCTTCCTTTTGTTTTATTTTAGAAGGTGCTTCTGTATTTCTTATGTCGTTTATCTGTCTCATTGTTCTTTATTATTCCCATACACTTCTCACTTTTCTTGTTTATATATAATTATTATTAGCATTTAAAAATTGGAAAAAATATTTAAAAAAATCTTAACAATATTAATTATGAAAAGTTATTCAAAACTAGCGTGATACCCGTGCGTCCGCACGGGTACCCGTTGTGGCCGTGTTATTTTGTTCAATATAGATATTATTTTAGAGGTAAATGTCATAAAACCAGATGTGTAAATTATAAAAATTTCTTTTTAATAGGTTGGGGCAAAGTTTGAGATATTTTCATGAATAAAAATTATTTTCCCGTTAATATTCAATATTTTGATCATTAACTTCATATTCCCGTTAATATTCTTTATTTTGATCAGTAACTCCGTGTTCCTGTTAATATTCATTATTTTGATCAATAACTTCGTGTTCCCGTTAATATTCCAAATTTGTTGCCGTTAATATTGAAAATATTTATCAGTAACTTCATATTTCGTTTATATTTAAAACAATTATCACTAACTTCGTGTTCTCGTTAATATTTAATATTTTGTCAATAACTCCGTGTTCCCGTTAATATTTATTATTTTGATCAATAACTTTGTGTTCCCGTTAATATTCAAAATTTGGATTAGTAACTAAATGTTTTCGATTATATTAAAAATTTTGATAAGTAACTTTGTCTTCCGTTAATATTCAATATTTTAATCAATAACTCAGTGCTCCCGTTAATATTCAATATTTTAAATATTAACGGGATATTCGTGCATTCGCACGGGGACCAGTGTGGTACGCTCATTTGTTTTAATATTCAATATTTTGATCAATAACTTCATGTTCCCGTTAATGTTCAATATTTCAATCAGTAACTTCATGTTCCCGTTAATATTCAATATTTAGATCAGTAATTCATGTTCTCGTTAATATTCAATATTTTATTCAGTAACTTCATGTTCCCGTTAATATTCAATATTTTGATTAATAACTTCATGTTCTTGCTTATTTTGTTCAATATTATATTTTTTTTAAAAGAAATTGATGTAATTATTATTATGATACAATTCGTTCAGCAAAGATACATAATAAAATTAAAAATGAAATTGATAAAGAATAGAATAATGAAGTGTTATTTTATTAATATGCAATAAAAATTGGAAAGATCAATAAAGAATATACAATATCGATTGTCCAATGCAATATAAACTTAGTCACATTTACTTTCAACGTATTAACATTGCTTCCCGTTAATATTTAATATTTTAATTAATAACTCCCTGTTCCCGTTAATGTTCAATAGTTTGATCAATAACTTCATGTTTCCGTTAATATATAATATTTTTACCGATAACTTCATGTTTCCGCTAATATTTATATTTTCATCACTAACTTCATATTCCTTTTAATATTCAATATTTTTATCAGTAACTTCATGTTCCCGTTATTTGTAAATTCATGTTTCCGTTATTATTCAATATTTTGATCAATAACTTCATGTTTCCGTTATTATTCTTAGTATTTTTATAAGTAACATTATGTTGTCCTTAATATTCAATAATTAATGATAATAAAATAATTAAAAATATTTCATATTATCATATAATTTTGATATTATTTAATTCATACATTATTTATGTATTTATTATAGATCACAATACTATACTTTATAATCATATCAAAAACTAAACGAAACAAAACAATACTATACTTTATACTCGTCACTAAACAACACTAATAAAAAACATAAGGTAAGTTGTGTATGAGTTGAATAGTATTGTAGAGAAATAACTATTTACTGAAAATAAATATTTACTATAATTGTTTAAAATTAATTGAGTAATTTAATATTTTTGAAAATTGAAGATAATATTAATTCAATTTGTATATTTAGAAGATTAAAAATATATTTAATTCTATAATTTAATGTTATTAATTAATAAATGTTTCCTTAAAAAATTATGCCAATTATTTAATATGATTGATTAGAATTAATTATGTAAAACAACAATTGATTAAAATTAATATGATTGACTTTTCCTTTCCTCAAAATGAAATATTTATTAGAAATTATGAGGTATAACTTGATGACTTTTAAACTTGATTTTCATTGCCCAAAAATTAAGTGGGGGTAAAAAGTCGGTGTTATGTCTAAAAAAAGGGCGGGGAGAATCAAATAAATAAGTATTTATGACTCTTAATATATCATATTTATATAGTTTAAATAATATAATATAGATACATATTAAGAGATATAAAATAAAAATTAGAGTAATATTTATGATAATTAATTTAAATAATTGTAACTAATTTTTTTATAACTAATATGTTAATTTTTTATTTTATAACTAATATGGTTATTTTAAAAAAAAATAGAGTATATATAAATAAGCATTATATAGAAGTTGAAATGTTAGCTGAATAACAAAACACCTGCCTATAAATTTTTTTTTTTGTATATAAATAATATTTGGATCACTATTTTTATAAAAACATTTGTTCCCCGTTTATAAAAATAACATTGTCTATATTTAGTTTTTTATATAAAATCATTTTTTATATAATGTTTTATAATTTATTTTTAATTGAATGTAACATTTAATATTTTTAAAATAAAAAAATGAAATATATCGTAGATATTAGAACTAATATATTTATAAATATTTATCCATTTTAGACTTTAATGTAGCAATAATAATTATTTTACAAATAGAATTCTAAACTCAACAGAAACAAAAAATTATATTTTATGTCTATCTTCTTTACAATTTAAATGACTTGAATAATAACATAAAAGCAATACCTCTTTTTCCGTTTATTTTTCTTATTTTCACTTTTCTTATTTTTGATTTGGATTTTGTAGAGAATATTTTTTATTTTATTTATTTAAGGTCCAATATAATTTATTTAGGTTAAAAAATTTATAAATAAATATTTTGAAATTAATTAAACATATAGTATATTAATGATCAAATCGTGATTATGCTCTCTTTTTTATCTTTAACATATATAGAAATAATAAAACAAATCAAAATTCATTAGATATAATGGATTAAATTTTATTTATTCTTTTACTCTTAGTTTTTTCTTCTTTAAATTCTATTAAAAATATATATCAACAAAAACTGAGACCCATAATCACCGCAATTCGAGAAGAACGGGAAGTATCGTTCAACGTAAAGTTGAAAAGACGGATTTATAATTTCAGAAGAACCGTTCAACAGTAAAGTTGGAAAGATGAAAAGATGAGACTTATAATTCCAGTGGAAGAACTGTTCAAAAGTAAAGTTGGAAAGACCAGATTTGGTATTCTACTATTGATGTAAATATTTTTATATACAAAATTTAATATTGATCCAAATATTTTTGTAAATGATACCTAAACAAAAATGAAGTATGTATACGGGAAAAAAATCTATTATTGACCTAAATATTTTTATATATGAGAAATGGTATTTATGATCAAATATTTTTGATCCAAAAATGGTATACGAAAAAAATATATTATTGATCTAAATATTTTAATATACGAAAATTTAATATTGATCCAAATATTTTTGTAAATGATACCTAAACAAAAATAATACTATTCCAAAATAGTATACGGGAAAAAATTTATTATTGATCTAAATATTTTTATATACGAAATTTACTATTGATCCAAATATTTTTGTAAATGATACCTAAATAAAAATGAAATCTGTATACGAAAAAAAAAATCTATTATTGATCTAAATATTTTTATATATTATAAATGATATTTATAATTAAAAATTTTTAATTCAAAAATGATATACGGAGAAAAATTTATTATTGATATAAATATTTTTATATACGAAATAATTAATTATTTACCTAAAACTTTTTTTTAACATTTTTATTTAAAATAAATAATATATTCAAATTTGCGTAACCGAACAGAACTCGTGCAATGCATGGGTTTGTTACTAGTTTGTGGTTGTAGAAGATAAATGGGTAAATGACCCATGATAAGGTGTTATATTAAACAAACTTAGTTGATAGATATCAAATTAATATAGATGTGCAAATTTAAATATGCGAATTCTCACTTATTAATCTTTGAAAAAGTTAATTATTTATCATTAAACTATCTGATAAAAAAGTCATTGTAAAGTGAAATAATTTATCAATCAAAAATTAAATTTTAATATGCCAAATCAAAACTAAAAAACATAATTTTTAAATAATTAATAAATTATTCAAATTGAATGTTTGGTTCGAGGAACATCAAATAAAAATTATTGAAGTTAAAATTATAAAATGAATCTTCTATTGATTACTAAAATCTTTAAATTAATTTTTTAACTAGCATTCATTTTATAAATTAGTTTTAACGATGTTTATCCTTAGGAAACAAAAATACAAAAAATATTTAAAATTTTTTACTATTTTGTTACTAAATATGTTTTTTTTTCATGAGTAAAAGGGATACTCAACTCATATACAACAACTAAAAAAGACAATGAACCTGTTTGTTTCAGTTTTAAAAAATAGATTTTTTTTTTATATTTTTGAAAATAGATTTTTCAAAATCGTTTTTTAAAATATTACAAATTTTTATATATTTGTTTTTTCTAAAATGGAATACTAATTTTGACATCCTAAAACATAAACATAGATTATTGAAGACTAAAACTTAGTCAAAATCGCCCAAATTTTTTTAATTGTGGCGACTTTTTTATTTGAAATGGGATTACTTTAGTATTTTTTAGAATGATTATTTGAGTTTTTTTTTAAAATGAGTATTCGAAAAAAAATCGCATTTCCACTTACTTTGATAAGTACAAGTACTATACAACTATTTATATTATAGTATTATCCAACTATTTATATCCAACATTATGCCTTCCATTATATGATTAAAAAATAATAATATATAAAAAGGACAAATACTTAGATAAACACAACCATAAAATTTGAATTTACACACAATCAATCACAATTTTTTTATGAATTAGAAAATAAAAATAAAGTTATCTATCTCTTCTATTATCACAACCACCTTCATAATTTTAATTAAAAACAGAATTAAATTTTAAATAAATTTAAAAATTTTCTTCTTATTAATTATTCTAAAAATAAAAATTTAAGTTTATATTCATGCAAATATTTCTTGGGGGCGGCCATTGCCTTCCGCAGCCCCCTTTGTAGCGAAGCTTATCATGATAGGATAGGACTAATATCGACCACAAATACTCCCTAAGTCCAAAATCATCTCATCTAGTTGAAAAACTTGAATATATGACACTGACAGAATAATGCTAATGTATCTTCATAATGGATTAATATTTTTATGCAGTTTTTTATAAATAAACTAGTTAATTTATAATGAAAGAAGTATAAAATAAAAGCTTTTACTTTATTTTAGGAAATTATTTTAATATTTTAAATATTTTAGAATATAAGTATCCATAGTCAAAATTTATTCATAAATTAAATATATTTCAAAATAAATTACGATTAAAAAAACAATATCAATATTGAATTGAATGATTGCTACCACCTACCTATCAATTTGAATCTCAGAAGAAAGAGACACGTGGTGTCCTTTGAAAGCCCAAAATTAATAGGAGGTTTCACCTCATTGAAGTACACTTTCTATCTTATACAAATAATAAGATATTGTAAGATATTTGTTTTGTTAAAAACACATCACGCAAAGCAGTCGGTGCATTCAAAGTCGTATAAAAATGTTAATAAAATTTTAACCTTGAAATTACACTATCGTTTTTTACAGATCCTCTGAAAATTCAGTAAGTGTAGGCGTTTTATTTTTAAAAAACGGATGCTTTTAAATTGGCAGATTTTTCAAGGTTTTGCCAAAAAAAAAAAAACGATACAACTTAGTGTTTTTAAAAAATTGATACATTTTGTCACTTCTTTATAGAGTTAAGCCAATGATTAATAAATTTTCCCTCCATCTTTCAATAATCAATATTTTAGTAATTTGACTAACTATTATTTAAGTTGTTTCACTAACAAATATTATTATTGCTAATATAAAAATTGTTATACTTTATTTCAAATATATTAGTATATTTTATTTTTTAAAAACATTTTTAAACGAAAACAATAAATATAATCATCTTAAATTCTAACTAATCAATTGTATAAAAATTATTTGTTTTATCACTTAAGTAAAATTAACTCTTTTTTTATATTGAAAGCGGCATTAATACATAACTGAATATATCATACTAAGTTAATACCAATATACTATTAAAAAAGAACGGCAATATCGTTCTTTGGGCGTACGAATATATCTTTAAAAAAAAAGCGGCATTAATACATAACTGAATATATCATACTACTTTAGTAAGTAAGTTCAAATTTACAAACATCCTCCAACCCTCTAGGGTTTGACGGTTGCTCCCACCTTCATGGTGGTTTTTGTCCACCTTCATGGTTAAGTATCCTCCCCTCCTCTATGGAGAGCATCACTCCCTCTCATTGGCTAACTCCTTTCACCGACTTTCCCCTCTCACCACTCTGAATCACCGCCAATCCCCCTTCCTTCTGAAGCAACTGCCACCGGAGCCACCACCAATGGCTGTTTTCACATCCTCAGAGCTGGCAGCCGCTAGTCCACACCACTGAGTGTCAAATCATGATAAACTCCCCTACGGTCTACGATTTCCTCCTCTTTTCCATTTATCTAATTTTAGTTATATGGTTTCTTTCTTGTGTTATCGTCTTTTGGTATCTTTGTGTGTGTTATGCTTTAGTTTAAGCTATCTGCAGTGGGCCTTCAAGGTGTTTGATGTTTTGCTCCAAAGAGGTTTGAATGATGATAATGGACTTTGGAGTAAAAATCAAAGGGTGATTTCTAACCAGCTTCTCTATTCCATCCAACAAAGGTTTCTTTTAGAGATGGTGGATTTTTTCAAGATAGAGAAACGATATAATCGAACTGTGCGTGATACAGCTAAACATATGATCCTTAACTGGATAGATTCAAAGATTGTGGTTCCCAAACTCATTGAATTGGTATTACTCTTTTGGATTGTAATCTTTCAAAGTTTACTATTGTCCAACTCTCTCAGTAAACTTAGCTATTAGTGTTGATTTTAAATTAAGGATGAGAAATGCTCTCAATCAATGTTTGTCATTATGCTTGTACTCCTTTTTTATCTAATGAGTGAAATTGTTTTACTGTCAAAAATAAATAAATAAATTTCAAACTCACAAATTTTCATTAGATATACGTGGGCTATATCGTTTAAAATTCTTTAGATATAAAAAATATATGCATCATATATATGGTAATTATTAAAATATATTGAGTAATTTTTAAGCGAGGAACTATATATCGACAATACAAAATCAACTTATATATTTAATTGATTATAATATTTAATCATGACATCATATTAGAATTTATTTTGTGAGATATACATGAATATCATTTTTATGATTTATTGTCGGTATTGAAAAAATTTTAAATTTCATGTTGATTGAAAATATAGCTTTGTCAAGGTGTCGAATATAGCTTTGACAAGGTGTGCTTCAACGTGATGTTTTATTCTTGGAGCTGGTTATATTCATATAATCCGCTTGTGTCTAGTAGCTTTTATAATTGGTACAAAATCCCTTTGGATTGTTTTTCTTCGGCTTAGTCCGTCCCGTTTGTAAGGGTTGCACCCTAGTGCGAGTTCTTATAATCAATTGCTTATTTAAAAAAAAAAAAATATAATATTTTTTACAGGAATTAGTTATATAAAACTTTAATTTTAATACATTACATATATATATATATATTGTAATTGAATTCTTCTGAAATTGGCATTATAGTCCAAATTAGGCAAATGATAGATGGATATTCCTTGAATAAAAAAGAGAAATTTATTTGAAAGACCAATTATATAATAAGCACAATAAATTGATGGGGATAGTATGTTGAAATTTTTTTGTAGTGGTGTATCAATGTGTATTAAATTAAATTAGTCAAAACATGCAACCAGGGGGTGGAACCTGAGAGTCGCAACCAGGGGCCATGCATGCCCCGTCATTAAATTCGACTAGTGTAGTTAAATACACCGACGATTCTGGTTGTGTGGGAGCATGTTCTTTGCTTATATAGCATTAAAAATTTTGGTTAACAATCATTGTAGTTAAAAAAATTGTGTTAATGTTTTAAGGGAAGAGTAATTTTTCTTCCTAAAGATTTAAGGGAGGAGTATTAATTTTTTCTTCCTAAAGAATATTTTCAAAATTATTACTCCAACCTGTCTTAAAATAAGTATCACATTAAAAAGTTTCATATAAATAGAAAAATATGAAAAAGAGTAATAATTTTTTCAAAATATTTTTACTAACATTAGTGTATTCTAATTATCATACATGTGAATTGTTTGTTCATAGTTTATTCATTTGCAACAACATTTCTTTATTTTTAATATATTAATGAAAATAAATTACTCATATTTATAAATCAACAACTTTAAAAAAAACTCACAAATCTCACAAATGCCAAATGAAAATTATAAATTGAGAGTATAACATATAATATTATATTAAATATAAAAATTAGAAGATAATGCAATAAAAATTACAAATGATAATTTTGAGACAAAAAATATTGTTAAATTTGATACTTATTTTGGAAAGGTGTAAGTAATTCACAAATTTATGAATCTTAAGTTCAACATATATATTGAGACTTGTTTCGATAAATCTGATTCTTATAGTCGTCTCAAATATTTAGAGACTTTGTGTAGGTTAGCCGCAATTTAACAATTGCAAAAACAAATAAATATTCTATTTAAGCATGATTTAACTATGATAATATTTTATGAAACCTATTAACTTGTAACCTTATTATACCTTAGGCTATATATAACTGACATTCGCCTTTTTGTAATTAAGCTAAAGTGAATATACAAAACTTTATCTTCAATCTTTTATTAGTTCCAATGTTTCTTAGCTAGATGATTAATATGGTATCGGTGAATTAATGCTCTAATAACCTCTTTCTCTTCCTTCAATAATTACCTTTGCCTTTCACTTGTGATTTTGATTTACTTTTTTCTATTTCCTCACATGACCCACTCCTTCCGTTTTCATTCTTTTGATTAGATTTCCCAGATCTCTCATATCTTCCCTTGTCTTTCCCCTTTTTTTCTTTCTTCTTGGCTTCTTTTTTGTTATATTCTTCACACAAACCCTATAACCTTTTTTGTTTCCTTTTCCATGACAAGCTCCAATTTCGATGAATCTACACAACAAACTCCAAAATCTTCACTAAAGAAACCCGACAACAACAATCGATCATACCAAACTGACATGCTCGATCCTTTCTACATGCACCCTAGCTATAATCCAGGTATCACCATCATTTCCAAAACTATGAACAACAAAAACTTCCATACTTGATCTCAGTCCTTAAAGGTGGGGATTTGTTCCAAGAATAAATTAGGATTCCTCGATGGAACCCTAGTCCGTCTTTCATCTACCGATCGAACAACTTTAGCTTGGGATTGTTGCAACACAATGGTTATGGCATGGCTCACCAACTCCATAGATCCTGGAATTCTTGAAAGTGTTTTATGGATGGATACTGCGCACAAAATCTGGCAAGAACTACAAGATCGCTATCTTCAAGGAGACATCTTTAGGGTTTCTGAACTTCAAGAGGAAATCTTTACCCTTAAACAAGTGATTCCACTATAACACAATACTTCACATCTCTTCAAAAACTTTGGCAAGAATTAAAAAATTGTCGCCTTTTACCTTCGTGGTCCTGCCTTGTCAAATGGTGCAGCTGAGCTTCTTCATGGCCTCTATGTGTTAATCACACTTATTTTACACAATATCTTCAATCACATTTCCAATATTAACTCTGTTACTGGAAATACTTATCATATGTGGAACCAAAGATTGAACCAACCTTATAATAATACTTTGTTACACATTAATAAAAATGTTCCTATTCCTCATTATGCAAAACACCCTACTCATTGTGATGCTTGCTTGTCTGCTAAACAAAGGAGGCTCCCCTTCCCCCATAGCACTACTACTACTAAACCCTTTGACCTTATCCACATGGATATCCGGGGACATATCTTCACCCCTGTTATGCAAGGTCATCAGTATTTTATAACTGTTGTGGATGATTCAAGTCGTTTTGTTGGATATATTTAATGAAACAAAAAATGAAACTACTTTGCTCGTAAAATATTTTATCACTTTTGTCAAAAACCAGTTTCAAACTTGTGTTAAAATACTGAGGTCTGATAATGGCCCCGAGTTTACCCTTAAAAACTTCTATTTAACTCAGGGCACTATCCATCACACTTCTTGTGTGGATACACCTAAAAAAGGCATTGTGGAAAGAAAGCACCAACACCTTCTATGTGTCACTTATGCCCTTCTTTTCCAATCCCATTTACCTAAAACTTTCTGGACTCGTGCCCTTTCTCATGTTGTTTTTCTTATCAAACGCAAGCGTTCTAGGCTTTTGAAATATGAAAATCATTACACTTTACTGTTTAATATTCTGCCTGACTATAATTCTTTGGAAATATTTGGTTGTTTGGACTATGCTACTAGATCTAAGAGACATAGAACCAAACTAGATAGTAGAACTAGAAAATGCCTATATCTTGGTTACAACCATGGAACCAAGGGCCACCTTCTTTTTTATATTAATAGTAAGCAAATTATTTTTACCCCAGAACACCATTTTTATGAACAAATATTCCCTTAAAACAACCAAACTAAACCTCTACCATTATAACTAACCTTACTTACTTACTCTCCCACCTTCCATCCTTACATTCAGGACCCCAACCATATTTCCCACCCTTTATAACCCTTTGAAACACCAACAATGACTACTGCTCTTTCCCCTCATCCTACCCACACCTCCGGTAAATACCAACACTGATTCAGCTAATGCCCTTGAATTCACCACCTTACCCCCTTCTATCCCACTATTATAGGATGTTTCATTAATAGCACTCTTTACAAAACGCTATTGTAGTACATTGTTTTATTTTTTACACAAAAGCATTCTTTTGGTGTGCAAATATCAAAAAGCTACATTCAATAAGATTTCTGCCAACCAAGCTTCCGACATTTTTACCAAGTCTCTGCACTTTGGTCCTTTTCCAGCCGTATTAGCAAACTAAGATTTCTTAACATCCATTCTAGTTTGAGGGATGGTATTAACATGTAACCTTATTATATCTTTATTTTTAAGCTTTGTTTTACCTTGTGTATAACTGGAAAATAGTCGTTGGGCACATTTCCAACTGTTCCATATTATTAGCATCCCCTAGGCTATATATAGCTGACATTCACCTTTTTGTAATTAAGCTAAAGTGAATATACAAAACTTTATCTTCAATTTTTTATTGGTTCTAATTTTTCTTAGCCAGATGGTTAATAAGACCCTATTTAACCACATTTTAACTGTAACAAATTTCAGGCTATGTGTGGTAGTCCGTCTTGCACGCTCCTAAGTCAGACCCAATGATTCTTATTTTGATGGGTGTTGGGGACATTTACATTACGTTAAGAGCAACCATAAAAATAAAAGAAAAATAATTTCTTCACTTAAAAGCTTAAAGCGTTATGCCTCCTCTCACTTATATATTTCTCAGCCTACATTTTTTCAAACAGTATGAGACTTTTAACTCACACTTGTATCATAACACAACAACAAAAAAATACAATATTGAGACTTTAATGTCTTTTAAATTTTGAATATAATACATCAAATTGTCACTCTCACGTCACAATGATATTGATAATGAGATAGTGATAATGAAAATTGGAGTCTTAGAAGAAGAAGAAGAAGAAGAAAGGTTTTTGCACTTGGACCAAAATGTTCTAGCTTAATCATTTTAGCTCATACAGGCCTCGTGCTTGAAGGATTGTAAACAGAAACTTGTCAAATGAGCAGTTATGACTAAACATGATATATTTAGTTTCAAAGGTCACCTTCATGTCGACATAAATCATGTTATGGTTTTATCTACTATACATGAAGGTGAGAAAAGTAAAGAAATTTTGGGATCAACTTATCCTATATTTCCTTTATGCTATTCTTATATATCTGTTGTCGTATTCCTTGCAGCTGTTGCTCACAAGAAAAACACAATGAAGGATGCTAGTTTGGTTATTACTGCCTTAAAAAAGAGAACTAGAGGAGAGAAGGCTCTGGTAGAAGAGAAAGAAGTACATGTTCACTTTTATATTGAACATACTTTTCGAACATATACACCTTAGTTGTCTCTCTTATTCAGGTTAATATTCTCGTCGATGTTCATACACAAGACAAACCTCAAGCATCCGCTCACAAGCAATTAAAAGGCACAAAGATAAAAGAATTTGAGAACGAGGTTACTTTCAAAACTTCTTCCCCTAAAACTCCTAACGAGAAGAAAAATAAATCAAAAACCCTTATGATTGGTCCCCAAAAGGTCATTTATGGTCCAACTTTTCCCTCATTAATGAAGCAAAAAGGGAAAAAAAGTCCTTTTCACAAACTAGAGAAAAGGGAGCCAAGAAAGTAAAGAATTTTGCCTCCGTCGAACCTGAAAGTGCCAATTCTAGTCCTGATATTGGTGCGACTAAGGTGAGTTTATTTTAATTACTACCTTTCTTGAGCTAATAGTCTCAAGATGCTAACGGACTAATTTTTGTTGGAAAATCCTTCTACCAATGTGAATCAAGTATTAAATATACAATTCCCCCTTATACTAGTTCTTCCTCAGTCCATCTTAAGATGATGAAAGAATTAGTCAGCGAAGTTGACCAACCCACAGAGGCGGCAAATAACAAACTTCCTGATTTAGAGGCCAAGATTCAAAACTCTGATGAATCATCTTCAAAATCTGACAATGAAGAACTAGATCATTAAAAATGGAATACATTTCCAAAGAGGAAATTCCTAAACAAGAAGAACATCACAATGCTTCTTATCCTAGAAGCCACAATCATGGCGAGAATGTCCACAAGGGGCAAGAGATCACCGATTCTTTTGAAGAAAAAGGACTTGAAGATGAACCAATAGATGGTGATAAATCCTTAAAGAACACACAACAGGATAATAAGCATCTGAAGGATGTTTAACTGAGAAGTGTTCAAGTTCTTCAACAGTCTCTGGTGGAGATTCTTTAGTCGAGCCTATTGAATAAGTGCTACGCTAATTGAAAGTTAAACTTCTAAGTACAAAAATGTTTAAAGCGATCGAATAGGACTTCATCTTTTCTTATGGGATCAAAGGTCTAATGAAGAAAGTCGTATAATTTATTTTCATTAAGAGCATAGTTTTATTATTATTATTATTATTATTATTATTATTATTATTATTATTATTATTATTATTATTATTATTATTATTATTATTATTAATATTATTATTTTTTATTATTATTATTATTAATTTATTTTCATTAAGAGCATAGTTTTTTTTTTTACCGAACATGCATATATTTTTTCATTTTTATCATCTTAGATTGTCATCAATTAATTTGATTTTCTTTTGATTTGTCAATTAGAATGCCTGGTTTACTCAATCTAATGTATATGCACATGTATCATTTAATATCCTACTAGCTTGTTCATATCCAATTTTATTTGCTGGAGCCTTCCATTACATAGTTTGCGGGAATTTTATCTCCAACCTTTAATTCTTTTCAAGAACTAGATTGACAACCGAGCATCGATATTAATGAATATTGTAATTAGATTATATCTTTTAAATAAAAAAATATTTAAAATATAAAAATGATAAATAAGATGTTGCTATTTAAATTTTAAAATATGAAATAAGAAAAAAATTTAATAATTTTGTTTTATATTTTAAAAATATTAAATATTTATCATTTTATGGATGAGGTATTCTACTTTTGAATGGCTCAGACAATATGCAAGTCAAAATTTTCAACAATTTTTTTTCATTTTTTTTTCAATATTTTTAAAAAAATTAAATCTTCATTATTTTATGAATGGAGAAAATTCTACATTCGAACGACTCAGACTTTATACAGCAAATCATCATAGCCAAATTTTTAAAACATTTTGTTTTATAGTTCCTTTTATTTCTGTTTACTCCATATTTATTGATATAACTTAATGATTTGAAGAATAAAATACATTTGTATTATATTGACTTAAATAATAAAACTATATTGAATAAACATATAGAATTAATTTTATTTTACAAAAATATATTAATAATGATGAAGTAGATGAAAAGATTGCAAGAAAAATATAAAAAGTTATTTTTTAAAGTTTATAAAATTATTTTATATTGAAGTTATAAATAATTAGTTGTTAAATTAATATTTTTTTTAATTAGTGAGTGATGAATCCATGACCTCTAATAGAAAATATTTTTTTTTTTAAAGTGAAGATGAATTTTAAGAGATGTCATGTTGGAATATATATGATGTGACATAATTTAGATATGACATTATATTGTATTTTATATTTTAAAATATTCATTACTTATTTATTACAGTTGTGTAATTTTTATACATTTGAATTTTGTAAGAATTTTGATTTGAAGTAATTATTTCAAAATAATGCATTTATTTCTATTAAAAGGTACTGTATATGTTGTTGATGTGAATGTATTTCGAAATAATGCATTTATCTCTATTAAAAGGTATTGTATATGTGGTTGATGTGAATGTATTGCAGTTTCATCTCTTATCATTTATGATAGTTAAAAAATATTTGAATCTACTATTAATATATGTTAATATGAAAACTAATAATCCACATATTTACATTTTAATCATAGTTAAATTTGTTTTTAAGCCTTATTTCATGGACCTAATTGTTATTTTCGCCTACTAAAAATCTCATTAAATCTTTAACAACAATGATAGTGTAATGCAATAATTTGATTACTTGATTTTCATAAATTTTACGGTTAAATAAATTCACACGATTAAATATTTTGTTTTCCAACTTTTTTAGCTCTAAAAAATAGAGTTTTTTTTGTTGTTTATATGTGAAATTTGTAATGGTATATACAGGTGCAAAATATGGTGAAAACCTGGGGCAAGCCTTTTTTAAATAGATGCATCTAAAAATTTCGTGGACATTAGACAGCGCTTTAAAAGAGAAGCGTTGCCTAAAAGCTCTTTAAAAATTTTGTTCAGAAAAGTGCTACCTAAAGGGGGCCTTTAACAGCGCTTTTAAGAAAAAAGCGCTGGCAAAAGTGGGCCTTTAGCAGCGCTTGTGGAAACAGCGCTGCCTAAAGGTGGCCTATAGCAGCGCTTTTAGGAGGCTTTATCTTAAAAATTGTTTCAGAAAAGCGTTGTCTAAAGGGGTCGTTAGCAGCGCTTTTAATATAAAAGCGCTATCTAAAGGGGGCCTTTAACAGCGCTTTATAAGTAAAAGTGCTGGCTAAAGGGTGCCTTTAGCAGCGCTTTCAAAGTGAAAAAAAGCGCTGCCTTTACCAACGGCAGTGGGGAAATAGACAGCGCTTTAAAGCGCTTCCTAAAGCCAAAAAAAGCGCTCTCTTTTTCCTTGTTACTCCTTTCTACACAAGATTCCAAAGATCTTGATAACACAAAACAATCTTCATCTGCTTCCACCAATTCTCATAATTCTGATACTTCAGAATTGGGAGACTCGTCGGAAAACGCCCATTAAAATTGTTTATCGGATGATGCATCGCGTCATATTCCCAAGAATTACACAACCAGTGCTCTAGATACCAGTTGTTGGAATTACCCTAAAACTCTTGGAGAATTCCGAATTAATTTTAATGAACAAGATTCAATACACTGATCAAATTCGCCTCTTGTTCTTCACTTTTCAGTCATGTGAATCAACCTTGGTTGCAACATGATTCTATTGCGCAATCAATATTGAAAGAAAAAAAGAAAATATGAATTGGGGAAAAAGAAAATTAAGGTTTGAGAGAAATAGGGGAAGAAGTAGAATATTTGCAGAGCTTCTCTCTGCTCTCAAAGTTGAAACTTATCAATTATGCAACTACTTGTTATAACAATAGGGAAACTCCTTATTTATATGTTGAGTTTGCTTACTTCCAAAGCAAACTCCAAATAACTTAATTCTGCTAACACTACAAAATAAGGCTAAGTCAAAATCCTTGTCGAAGATAATCCCTTCGACATTTTGATAGCTACACAACTTTAACACACTAAACTATTTTGACACCACATTCCTTTTGTCGAATAATGTAATGAGTTTGAGTATATTTTGAGACTAATGGGACCCAATTTAAAATTTTAAGTGACTGGTGATCGCGACTTTACGTGTCTATAAATCTGGTAACTGCAAGTGCACAGCCGTGTCGTGTAGTTTTAAAAGATATCGAATCCACAGGGACTATGAATCGATCTACCGTTATCTAAGGTTACTATGTAAAGCTAGGAGTACTAAAATTTCGATTGTTCCTAAGGGAAAGTGATTGTGAGAAAATAAAGAATAATAATAAAAGACAGGTATCAGTATGTATTTTGTTTAACTAAAGGTAATCCGAAGGTCCATTGGCTTTTGCATAATTAAATTAAAAATCTTTACTAATTCCAATTGATTAAAAATCCTCGTCTCAAACTTTCGCTCTGTTGATTCAGACTACTATCCTAATCCTAATGTACGCTTTCGCCATCCCATTAGATTTTAGAAGAGCTTTTTGGAAACAATGTAATTAATAAAATGCCTATTTTACGAGGTTGTTATCTATTTAAATCTCCTAATCTCAAACTTTCGCTCTGTTGACTCGGAGCAAGCTAATAACCCTAACGTACGCTTTCGCCATCCCGCTCGAGTGTAAAAACAATTTTTGAAAATAAATAAGTTCCAATCAGTTTTAATACGCTTTCGCCATCCTTAAAACTAATGTCCTATGCCTACTATCCGGTTAAAGATCTCAAACTTTCGTTCTATTGATTTTAACCTTTGACCGCCCTAACCCCTCAAACTTTCGCTCTATTGGTTTTAAGACTTACTAATTAAATTAGACATACAAACCAAAAATAAGTGATAATTAATAAAACATAATTAAGCCAATCTATTTCGGATCCCTACGGTTAACTTACTTTACATACCGACACTTTTAGTAATTTAGCCAGACATATTGATACTATTAAACATACATATATCGGTTCGGTTCATAATAATAAGCATATTAAATGGCATATAATATATCATGCAATAATAATATAAATAAGGCGGTAAATAAAAACCTGAATTAAATAAATCTGAATTGAATTGAATCTTGAAGTACTCGAACTTCCACCACAGGTTGGCTGGATCGTTCTTCGGAATTTAAATGGCAGAAAATAAAAACAAGGAAATAAAACGATAAATCTAACATAAGGGTAGATCTACGAAAAGTTCACAACAATTTCCAGTGTAGAAATCGTTGTGAGAAAATAAACGGTTAAATGAAGGCAGAATAAAGAAAAGCAGTTCGCGGTACAATTTCGGCAGCACTTCGTTGGCAGGAAATCGGACAGATTGAAGTGAAGTGGCTGGCTCTATTTATAGGGGAAGCTTTGCAGTTGCTTTGCGTGAAAAGAGGAGATTCTGCAGACTGGGACGTGGAGACGTGCGTCTCCGATTCTTCAGGGAGACTTGAGACGTGCGTCTCAAGTGGAGAGTCTTTAGGGAGGTGGAGACGTGCGTCTCCCTTTTGCTGAGGTGGCAGAGACGTGCGTCTCTGCTTACTTGTGTGGCTTGGGCTGCTTTCCTTCGTGGGCTGGATTGCTTCATTGGGTCTTTGGGTCTCTCTCAGCACACTTGGCTCTTAATTGCACTCCCTTTTTACTTCAGCACCCAATTTACGTCTTTTAGGCATAAATAAGGGTCGTTTTGGCTCCATTTCTTCTCTTTTTCACAATTCGGCATAATAAGAGTGTAAAACCTGAAACAAAGCAAATACACGCGTAATATCATAATAAATTAACATAATAAACGGAAAATGCTATAAATATCTATGGATTTTAAGCTAAATATACGATATAAAATCGTGTTATCAAATTCCCCCAGACTTGAACCTTTGCTTGTCCTCAAGCAAAATAAGATAAAGATAAATGAAACACACTTCCACCACGTCGTTCGGTCATACTCAGCAACACAGTGTTCTTATTTGAAAATAATGATAATGATTCTAGCAATAAACTTATAGTAACAACACTAAACGACTCCCAGTATGCATAGCAATCCGAATCATGCCATTATAGCTCGACCTTTTTGACTCGTCATCATGTTTCACCCTTTTCATTCGCGCGCAATCACATTAAGTCCATTATCTTGACACGCACATAGCAGAGTAGTCGGTTAGTGACTATGATCCTTCTCATGGAGTTCTGGCACAATAAGTGGTATACTCCTTAGCAATCACTCGTAGATTGTGGGGAATCGGACAATAGTCCTTCCTACCAAGTTCAGTACCAGATGACTTCTGAACCAATCGACAGTGAGTTTTTAAATTTCTTTGTATTTGAGATTTGCGACCGTTAGGTTAAATGATCTTGTGAGGATCACCTTACTTAGTAGGCACATTTCTTCTTATGGTTAAGCACATAATTATTATTATGAGGATCATACACTTATATTCATCGACTCTCTGCGTAGTTTGTATCTAAGACGGTGCCGACTGCTAGAATAAACTACTAAGGGTTATTTCAAAACTTAAAGTCGATGGTTTTGGTATAACGGGTATTCAAATTGGTTACGCATACTCGGGGGTTTTAGAGTGTTGGGACAATAAGGATATTGACTTTATTCAGTTTCAAAGCGTTGAGTGTTTGAGTAGCTTTGTATTTCTCGAACGTGTGGGGTTTGCGTTTATCGTTTAGGAGCAAAAAATTTTTGTTATGGCTCAAGAAAATGGAAGAAATTGAAATAACTACGGAATTATACATATAAGACTTAAATTCCATAAATATTCTTTTATTGAATTAGAAAAGCATTACAAGGAAGGGAAATAACTGAAGGGAAAAATAAGACTAAAGGAAATAGAAATGGGAAAGATAAAACTAAAGGAAATAGAAGTAATACGACTCCCCCAGACTTAGATGATGCAATGTCCTCAGTGCATAAGAACTACTCCTCATTGTTGCGGTTGCGAGAACTGCTCGCGCCTCTTGTACGAACACGGCGACGTCTATCAGGAGAGTCATTCACACGAATGTCAAGATCATGCAAATATGTAGCAATTTCAGCGTATTGACTTTCGTTCCTAATAGCATAGTCACGGTGCTCCTGTTGCATCTCTCGGATGAGCCTAATTGTTTCAGTTTGGTTTGTCTGCATAGCTTGAACGAGTTGATCTTGTCGTTGAATAGCAGCATACATGGCTTCAAGAGTGATAGGCGGAGGGTTGTTTGGAGGAGGTTGGTTGACGTCAGCTTGCCCTTGGTTGAGTTCTTCTTCATTTGCATCCATAGGTTCATTAGGATGTTCTTGTTGGTCATCTTGAGGGTTGTCTTCAATAAGCCTCCAACGTTGAACATAACGGATGTTGATTCTTTCAGGGCATGGAAGGATGACATAAGGAATAGGAACTTTGTTGACGACCAAAGTGTATCGGCCATCATGGCGGGGTGAAACCAAGTGGGAATCACGGCAGTAGGTGAGATCGAGTGACTGAGCGGGCTTCATGAGATGTGAGAGTGAGAGGAGCTCGTCACCAAGACCTAAAGCACAGGCCAAGGTAGTAATAATGCCTCCAAGCAAGAATGGATTTGTAGCGGGGGCGTTGACTAAACCTTGGATGTGTTAGAACATAAACGGTGCGGCATTGAAACGGATATTGTTAAGCGCACAGTAAAGGAAAAATAATTCATTTTGGTTTACCTTGTGGTTGTTAGATCTCGCAAAAATAGTATGCCCCAAGACACGTTGAAAATAACGTATAGCGGGGTTTTGAATGTGAGAAGCATGGAGAGCTCTCCAACCGGTAGGATTTTCTCCAGTGAGATGGAACCAAAATTCAAAAGCGAGATCCTCCCAGGATCGACCATTGAGTTCTTGAAAGATTGAGCGGTGAGCAATTGGTGCATGATTAAAATGCAAATATGAAGCTACGACATCTTGATCTAGAGCATATTCACGGTTGAACATCCGAAATTGGATGCTACCGGTTGAGAGTGGTTGATTAGAGGGAGTGTCGTAGTTGAAAGAACTCAAAAATTCTAAGACGAGCGGCTCATAAGTAGGTACGGGTTCGGTACAAAGATGGTGGAGGCTAGATTTGGTGAGCAAACGGGTAACACCATCAATGAGACCCAAAGTTTCTAGACACTCGGTGTTCACAAATTTTGTGGGAACAACCGAACGTTCGTAGAAGGCGACATATTTTGTTCGTTGAGCATCATTGTCATCATCTCGGAAGATAATGTTTGAAAGGTCGGGAGGTGGTCGCTCGGGACGCTCACTACGGATTAATGAACGTGGAGGCATGGTGAGTAATGAAATGAAAAATGGAAATGTAGTGTAGAAGAAATAGAGAATGGTATGAAAGTTGTGAAGAAGAAGAGTGGTGGTGGTGTGGTTTTATAGTGAGGTTTGAAAATGGTGTGGTTAATGGAAAATTAAAATGGATTAATGGTGGTGTTTGAAGTTTGAATAGAATAGAGAAGTGGGAAATGAATGGAGTTTAAGAGGTGAATGATGGAGGATGAATGAGGTTAATGGAGTTTAAATGGAATAAATAGGGGAAGAATGAGGAAAAGTGAATTTTGAAATTCAAATTCAAAATTCAAGAGGGAAAGAAAATGGTCTGCGTGGTCAAACAGACTGCTGGCCTTGGGAGACGTGCGTCTCAGGCAGCCAGTCTGCTGGGGCAGAGCATGGAGACGTGCGTCTCCTGTCCCCTGTTTCGTGTCAGCTGGTCCCACACAGATGGAGACGGGCGTCTCCTGTTGCAGGCAGATGGGTCACGCATGCAAGTGACCAAACAGTGCTGACAGATATTAATATTGTCCATCAGTTCATAACAGTGTCGCACTTTAATACTATTAACAGTAAAAATGATAACTAGGCAAGTATATATAGCAGTCAATAGCAGTGTAACATAACACAGTGGCAGTAATCAAAAGAATTTTGCATTTAATATTAAACCAGTACTGAGTGTTAACAGAAGCAGAAAGTAAAAGTGCAGAAAAATGAAAATCTAAACTAGGAATAAAAATTACTAAAACTAGAAATAAAATCTAATAGTCTAATACGGTAACATCTAGCCACGTCTATTGTTGTTCTCATTAGACTGAATGTGTTTGAAAACTTCGTCGAACTGAGCGTTTACGGTGTCGATAAAATCGAAGAACTGCATTTGCAAAGTGTGTAGCTCGTTGCGCACATGTTGTACATCTTGTTGTAGCGCAGTGATGGCTTGCTCGTGCGTATTCAGATTAGGCATTCTTTGATTCAACGATGCGGTAGATGTAGCGGGTTGTTGTTGCTCGAGCTCGACATCAGTCATATCAACAGTGTAATCATCAACGGAATCTTCAGAACGAGTTTCAGGCTCATACTCAGATATAGGTTCATCAACAGGAAGAGGTTCATAATCAGGAATGGGTTCATCTTCAGGATTAGGTTCATAGTAACCAGGAGGTGTTTCAGGTTCAGATTCAGATGCAGGCATTTCCTCATCAAAATGTTCATAAGCTTGAGGAGTTTCAGGTGATGGCTCTCTCTTAGGAATCTGACCATAGTAAAGTGTTGAAAGTATTTATGGGTAAATATTTTCTGTAATATATCGTATCCACAGGGATTGGTTAATATCACTGCCGTTCTATAGTTGTTTATTTTGAGTTAAGAAATTTGGTTTGGTTTGTTTTATACTAATAATAATATCAAAAGCAAATAATAAAATAAAAGTAAGTAAAGGACTTTGTGTTAACAATTAAAGAAAGATGTTGAGTCTTTAGGGTTCATCAACCTAATCCTATACAATTATCAATTAATTCTCAATAGAACAATCCTTTGAATCATTATCTTCACTTATCCTCAAATAAGATTCCATGTCTGCAAATCAAATTAGATAACTTTTACCGGTATGAGATTCGATCTCTCCAAATCACAATAACGATAATAGTAATTAAGAACGATAATTATGAAAACCCAATTACAATTCCATCTCTGCAAATTGCAATTGAATCAATATAGTAACCTAGGGCAAAAGTTAAATCCTTTCTTTCGATCAAAGATTCAACAATGATGTAAATTAAAAGCAAGGTTTCTTATTGATAATAAATTCAAACAATTGTTCACAGGAATTAATCAATGGTAATGTATATTCATAGGTTAACTACTACCTTAGACTCAACAAGAGGGATTTAGCTCTCCATAGACATGAAGAACATACAAAGATTAATGGAAGAATTCATCTTCATCAAAGGAATGTCTTCGCTTGATAGAGAATTGGTCTTCAATTGATGATTGTGGCTGCACCTTCAGATTGCTCTCCTAATTTCGCTCTTCACAAAGTTCTCTTTCTCTTGGAAGCTAGGGCTTTTAAATAGAAGTTTTGGGCCTTTAACGCCGAGGCCGCGGCGCGGCAACGGGCTGGCGCGGCGCGCCCCTCAAACAAAAGTATTTTCGCGGCGCGCCTAGGAACTCTCGCGGCGCGCCCTTTGTACTTTCCATCTTTTTCTTCAGCCTTTGAGACTTCCAGCTTTCTTTCCTCCTCATGTTCTTCTTAAGTTCTTATTCAGCTCAAAACCTGCAACAATAACACCCACAAGTGATTCGATTTGCTTTACGCACGAACTAAACTTATTCAGTTCAATTCTTAATAAAAACCTATGGATTCATCACATTTTTGCATTGGTCTAGAGAAGAAATCACTTATATTAACACACGAATTTACCAATAATTTACTCCTAACAAACTCTCCCCAACTTAGAGTTTTGTTTGTCCCTAAACAAAATTACTTACCTCCAGCAAAGTTTACCGACAATCAAGCAACAAGTTTTTCAAAAAGTTTTTCTCAAGTGGTTCAATCCAGTAACTAAGTCAAATACTCCTCTTCTACCTGCAAACTCAGAATATACACATGAAACAAACGTTGAAAGCAAATTACCTCCAGAAGTTCAAAACACTACACAATTGTAATTGAATCAGCACTAATCACTCTCATCAAAAAGTATGTTGAATAAAAGAGGGGTTAAACACTCATCCAAACAATTAAATCAACAAAGATCCATATCATACGTTCACCAAATTGCTCGCATCAAGTCTTGTGGAATCTGAGAATCAGAAGGTCTTTCTATGGTTGTAATGTGGTTTAGATTCAAAGAAAAGAAGATAATCAAGGGTTGTTCCTAATATAGGGAAGCATCCAATTCATAACTTATTTCTTTTTCTCTAAAACTCTACTTCCTTTACCTGTCCATCTTTTTTCATTCATTCGTAGCTTGATTCTTCTTTTTCACTTTTTTTTTCAACAACCGTTATATTCTAACGTTGTTACTTCTCTTTTTTTTTTTCAAGCTACGACTTTTTTTTCTTTCACCGATTACCATAAGTACTTACTCTTCTTTTGAATGTGACTCTCCCCAACTTGGAGATCAACCTGTATTTAGATTATATGAATGCTCCCCTACTTTCTAAAAAGGTCAAAGAGAAAACACATCACCAAATTTTATGGTTGATGGTCCAGAACAAAACTTTTTATTGAGATCAAAACTTACCAGATATTTTCCTTGGTGTATATTATAATGCTTATCTTGACCTCAGGCTCAAAGAATGGTTAGCAAAGGATCACACTCTCACAGAAGCAAATAAGTTTTTTTCATTGGAATAGGCTAAAAGAACTCTCAGATTCAAACAAGTGCCTAAATCACTTTCACAGATTTCCACAAACGATGCAACAAATGGTTTAGCATGATACAAACAAGTTAAAGCAATTGATGGTCTCCTGCATATAGTAAACAATGGAAAGCTTTCCTCACAATGGTTAAGGCTAAGCCGATCCAACAAACAATGTACCATAAAGAACTTCTGACAGTATTTACTAACACCTTAAGTTTCATTGCACACATTAAGAGTTTGAGTTCAAAAATTCATACCTGCTTTGTTACTTATTGAAAAAGAAAGTGAAAGTGAAAAATTTTTGAACATTCACTTCCTACCACTTTTCATACATGTTGCTTCCTTGTTGATACTTCGCTTGAGATTCTCGCTTTGTTATGGGACTACTTACTCTAACTGGGCGTACATAACCGACATAAAAGCATAAAATTGAGAAAAAAAATGCAAAGAGTAAATCCACCCCCAAACTTGAACTAAACGTTGACCTCAATGTTTCAGAACAAGCCCGGGAGGGTTGACTCACAGAGGGTATTGCAATATCAATTGCCTCTTCCTAGCTCTCACCAGAAAGGTTCCCTTATTATTTCCTGAAATAAAATAGACAAAAATAAAACATTAGAAGTGTGGGTTACCTCCCACAAAGTGCTTCGTTTAACGTCGCATGGCTCGACGGTCCATTACCCCTTGTTTTATGGAGGGTATTTCCTTTTCCAACACTCGCTACTTTGTACTTCCATACCCACAAACTCATGAAGATAAAAAGCCTGGATAGCTTTTCTCTTCACTTTATCTTCCCCATTCTTATCACTCTCCTTAGCCCTCTTAGGACTTTTGACATCATCATAATTTGGTCTCATTGGAGAAGATATGTTAGAGACTTTTTCTTGGAGGTTTTTGAGCTTTTTGCCTTCTTGTGCACCTTCCGGTGTACCAGTTGAATTTTTCTCATTTACCCCTGACCTATGTTTCTTGACTCCTAACATCTTCAAGGTTACTTCTTCATCAAATGATTTTAGCGTTAGCGTCCCCTTTTCGATGTCAAAATTACAGCGTCCTGTCGACAAAAAGGGTCTCCCAAGAAGGATCGGAGTTTCTTCATCTTCCGGAATGTCCATGATGTGGAAGTCAACAGGAAAAACAAACTTATCAACCTCTACTAGTACATCTTCCGCTATTCCATAAGATTTCTTAGTAGTGTGATCGGCGAACCGTAATTGCGACTTACTTTCACTAATCTTGTCTAATTCAAG